>NC_133412.1:21350000-21652500 GCF_049350105.2 Macaca mulatta
CTTGAGCCACCGCGCCCGGCCAAGAGTTTTTTTTTTTTCTAGACATTTTTGCTTGTTAAAAGACAAGCAAATTCAATGAGTGAATTTAGTCAATATTTCTTTTCCCTTTTAACAGACCTATTGCATGATACTACTGAAAGGGCAAGTTATTTGCATCCACACACTAAATTTTCTCAGTAAAATGATGATGATGATGATGATGATGATGATGATGATGATGATGATTTTTTTAGACCCTTGTTGCCCAGGCTGGAGTACAATGACACGATCTTGGCTCACCACAACCTCCGTCTCCTGGTTCAAGCAATTCTCCTGCCTCAGCCTCCCGAGTAGCTGGGATTACAGGCATGTGCCACCACGCCCGGCTAATTTTGTATTTTTAGTAGAGACAGGGTTTCTCCATGTTGTTCAGGCTGGTCTGGAACTCCTGACCTCAGGTGATCTGCCTGCCTTGGCTTCCCAAAGTGCTGGGATTACAGGCATGCGCCACCATGCCCAGCTAATTTTGTTTTGTTTTGTTTTTGAGACGGAGTCTTGCTCTGTCACCCAGGCTGGAGTGCAGAGGCGCAATCTCGGCTCACTGCAAGCTCCGCCTCCCTGGTTCATTCTCCTGCCTCAGCCTCCCGAGTGGCTGGGACTACAGGCACCCGCCACCACGCCTGGCTAATTTTTTGTAATTTTTAGTAGAGGTGGGGTTTCACTGTGTTAGTCAGGATGGTCTCGATCTCCTGACCTCATGATCTGCCTGCCCTGGCCTCCCAAAGTGCTGGGATTACAGGCGTGAGCCACCACGCCCGGCCTAATTTTGTGTTTTTAGTAGAGATGGGGCTTCTCCATGTTGGTCAGGCTGGCCTCAAACTCCCAACCTCAGGTGATCTGCCTGCCTCAGCCTCCCAAAGTGCTGGGATTATAGGCGTGAGCCACAACACCCAGTCTAAAATGATTATTTTTAAAAAATGAGATCCGTATAATGAAAACCAACAGTTCTCCTTAGGTCTGTTTTGCAGTAGAAAAACAAATGTAATTTAAAGTCTGAGTCCCATTTTATGGCTTAAAACTGAGTAGCAAAAGTAGACAAATTGAAGTCTAATCTTGTATTTGAAAAAAACCTAAACTACATAGAATTGTGGCTTTAAAATCATTTGTGAATGCAACTTTTGTTATAACCATAGATTAAGGTGATGATTCACTGGGTATAGATCAACTTTAAGAAGATCAATCACAAGGGATCTAAGAAATGGCACCCAAAGTCCTTATAAATATAATAATCTAGTGATTCCTTTTTCCATATTCATTTCTGTGATAACTAATCCTTTGTGGCTATTTTCCTGAACTTTTTTTCAAGCATGAAAACAGCATAGCATAAAGTAAGTGAAGCCAGGCACAGTGGGTCATGCCTGTAATCCCAGCCCTTTGAGCCATGATTGTGCCACTGCACTCCAGCCTGGGCAACCCTGTCTCAAAAAAAAAAAAAAAAAAAAAAAGAAAGAAAAGAAAAAGAAAAATGAGTGCTCATAAGGACAGAATCCTGATATAACAAGGTTCTTTTTTTTTTCTTTTTAATTTTGGCATATTAGATTTTGGCCTCTTTCACATGCTAATGCTTTTTCTTATGTGTAAGTAAGCACATATTCAGAATCTTGTCCTCAATGGAGAAAAGATACTACCTAAAAGCCAATTCCAGATGATGACAATTCTCTTGTGACCTCGCATTCTGCTTATATTCTCAAGTATTGACAACATTGTGCTTTATGACTGAAGTCCTTCTATACCATTGCTTTGGGTCTTGTCTAGAAGAGGCAACCTTGGATCACTAAATAAATGAAAACACAATGACTTATAGACCACAGTTCAGAAGACTTAGAGCTGGCAAACTCACCATGACTGTAGGCAGAAGACCCAGGAGAGCTAAGTACAATTAGGGTTGCCGTGAAATAAAGAGCAAGCAAAGAAAGAGGATATGACTGAGCTATGGTTTAGATTGAGGGGAAGTCTCCAAAAAAGTATAGTGAGGGAACTCACCTAGTATGGAAAGGGATAGAGCATGGCCTGGGGACTCAGTACTTTTTAAATTGACAGGGATTCCAGCTATATTTAGCTTATAACCCTTACTGACGAAAGATGCACAAAAGCAAATACAGAGCACAGAGATAGGGCTTGGAGAAATGGGCAGAAACTTTTTCTGATTCTTCTCTATATTTATTGCATTCCATCTCCTGAGAATTAAAAACAACCATGATCATTCACTTTGATGACCTGTCAAAACCATCTGATGTGCACTAGGATAATGATATCTGCCTTTTACTGATGACATGTCAGGGACTATACATACACTGTGCCTAATGGTGCAAAGCAAGTCTTATTACTGTATTTCCAGTTTATGATTGAGGAAACTAAGAAATAAAGAGGTCAAGTAAATTACCAGGATTTCACATAGCTAATGTGTCTAGGTTGGGATTTGAATCCAGGTATGTGTAACAAATAAGACTGAACCTAATTTCTCACTATGCCACCAATATGCTATGCAAAATTAATGTAATATATATATATATATTTTTTTTTGCGATGGAGTTTCGCTCTTTTTGCCCAGGCTGGAGTGCAATGGCACAATCTCGGCTCACCGCAACCTCCGCCTCCGGGGTTCAAGTGATTCTCCTGCCTCGGCCTCCTAAGTAGCTGGGATTACAGGCATGAGCCACCACACCCAGCTAATTTTGTATTTTTAGTAGAGACGGGGTTTCTCCATGTTGGTCAGGCTGGTCTCGAACTCCTGACCTCAGGTGATCCGCCTGCCTCGGCCTCCCAAAGTGATGGGATTACAGGCGTGAGTCACCGCACCTGACCTATAAAGTAATTTTTTAAGATCCAAAGAAGCACATATGAGGGTAGTATTAATATGCTAAGTATGGCTATCAGGAACTATATAATCCCAGCTCAGTTTAGGTAATATTTTTCCACAAATGTTAATGAAAGTGCCTGCTGCGTGCAAAGCACTGGGCCTTGAGGCAGAAAGATATAAAAGTCACAATTCTTGCCTTTTAAGAGTTTATCATCTGGGGTGGGTGCGGTGAATCATGCCTGTCATCCCAGCACTTTGGGAGGCCAAGGTGAGCGGATCACTTGTCAAGAGTTCAAGACCAGCCTGGCCAACATGGTGAAACCCCATCTCTAATAAAAATACAAAAGTTAGCCAGGGCATAGTGGCGCGTGCCTGTAGTCCCAGCTACTTGGGAGGCTGAGGTGGGAGAACCACTTGAACCTGGGAGGCGAAGGTTGCAGTGAGCGGAGATCGCACGCCACTGCACTTCAGCCTGGGTGACAGAGTGAGACCCTGTCTCTAAAAAAGCAAAACAAACAAACAAACAAAGTTTATCATCTAACTGTGCAGGATAGGAAAAAAGTAACAATGGGGATAATTAACTGCTTAAAACAAGAATAAACATATCACAAAGGAATACATGATTAATTGCCAAACCAATCATATTTAAGACTAAGAAAAGGGAGAGATTACATGGTCTAAAAGGGTTTAGGAAGACTCCATAAAGGAGAAGGAGGGATGAGGTTGATTTTTAGGGACTGATAGAATCTAGACAGGGAGAAAAGTAGTACTGGATTCCAAGGAAATGGGGAACAAAACACCAGAGAGAAAGCCTTTTGCTTAGAACTGAAGGTTTAGAACATGAGTGGTTGTGAGGTAGCTGGAAAGGCAGGTTACAGACCAAGCACTGGAGACTTTGAAGGGCAGGTTAAGTAAATTAGATTTAATTCCATGGGCAATGGTGATCCAGAAATGTTTCTGAGCAAGGGAGTCCCATGATCCAAGTGGTGTTCTAGGATGATTTCTCCAGCAGGTTGCAGAAAGTTTGCAGTGGGTCAGGAAGACCACTTAGGAGTTGCCTATAGGAGCATCCCAGAAGCAGAGAAACAGAAGCAGAGAGAAAGAAGAGGAACATATTTCAGTTTCATTCTGATGCTATAGATTTAGAAAGATATGGATTGGCTTCTGGCTAGAACTGGTTTAATTAAATGTAAATTTGGAAAATAAAGAACAAATAACTTTGGATAGATGTATAGTTCAATTTAAAATTATTTGGATTTATAGTTTTGTGTCATTTTACAGATTATATAGCACTTTCAGAAATATATATATATTTGAGACGGAGTCTCGCTTTGTTGCCCAGGCTGGAGTACAGTGGCACAATCTCAGCTCACTGCAACCTCCACCTCCCAGGTTCAAGCAATTCTTCTGCCTCAGCCTCCCAAGTAGCCGGGACTACAGGCAAGCACCACCATGCCCAGCTAATTTTTGTATTTTTAGTAGAGACGGGGTTTCACCGTACTGGCCAGGCTGGTCTCGAACTCCTGATCTCATGATCTGCCCACCTCAACCTCCCAAAGTGCTGGGATTATAGGCGTGAGCCACCGCACCCAACCCACTTCCAGAAATATTAATTCATTTATCTGCATAACATCCTATAAGGTAAAGTTTGGCATTATTTCCATTTTTCAAATGTTGAAACTGAGGTTTAAAGACTTGTGGTAACTAACACGATGCTGCACTGTTAGTACATTTTAAGATTGAGACCTGTATATAATGGGCTTCTGGTTCTATATTTCATGCATTTCCTTTTTTTTTTTGGTCTGAGAAATATCTTTAAATCTTTGTTTTTAAATTTTACTTTAAGTTCTGGGATACATGTGCAGAATGTGCAGGTTTGCTATATAGGTATACATATGCCATGGTGGTTTGCTGCACCTATTAACCCGTCATCTAGATTTTAAGCCCCGCATGTATTAGATATTTGTCCTAACGTTCTCCCTCCCCTTGCCCCCAACCCCTCGACAGGCCCCGGTGTGTGATGTTCCCCTCCCTGTGTCCACGTGTTGTCATTGTTCAGCTCCCACTTATGAGTGAGAACAATGTATTTTCCATTTAACACATTAATCTAAAAAAAAAAAAAGGGAGTTTTTTTTCCATTTTAGGAAATCATCATTTTTAGTTTTTTTCATGGAATATTTTAAACATACACAAAAGCAGAGAGAATAGCACAATGAACTCCCACTACCTATCATCCAGCTTCAACAAGGATAAACTCACAACCAGTCTTATCTTTATCTCATCTGTACCCCAACCACTCCCAATTACTTGACGCAAATCCCCCAAATCATGTCATAATCCTTTAAAATAGAAGGCCTAGGTGATATTTTTAAGAAGAATTCAAACTCAGTTGTATTCCTTGCCAATGGAGTATTTCCTATCTTTAGCTTCAATTGAAAAGCTGAGGTAGATGTATGCTGTCCAGCAGAGCATTCCTATTCTTACCAAGATGTGAGAAGGTGAGGAGCAAAATAATTGACCCCTTTTCTCAGAAGAATTTCCTGGGCATTTCATTTTTTTCAAGCTACCTCTGAAATGAAAAGTGAAATATATTTCTTTTGTTCTCTGGACTCCTATTCTGTGCGTTTCTTTTTTCCAAGCTGGAAAGATGACAGTCATTAATTGTACATAAGGTGCTTGTAGCTTTCCTAAAGGTGGTTTAAATAGAATGCCTTGTATCTATCTACTTTATTCTACTATGTATGAACGTGTATGGAGTATATGCAGGGTGTTTTATTGGCTAATCTAAAGGAAATTGTTTTTCTTTCTGTAATTTGAGGGCAAAACACATTCTTAATGTTTAACAAGCTTTTCCTTCATTGCAAAATGACTGCTTTTGCTAAGGACACTATCATTTCACAATCATTTATTCTCACATTGCTTAGGAAAAAAAAACCTACCTAGAATTTTAAAGTTAGTAATAGAAAGACACTGAAAAAAACTATACTTTCACAAAAATCCTATGTTGTTATTTTATTCTGAATTTGTGCCTAATTCAGAGAATATGTTTCCTAGAGTTAGGACTGTGGGTGAATGTAGACTGATTATATCTAGAGACCTTAATACTGATTTAGAGGGAAGAAAATAGTTTGTTATTGGCATCCTAAAAAGATGTTTAAATTGCCTTCATTCTTTTTTTTTTTTTTTGAGACAGAATCTTGCTCTGTCATCCAGGCTGGAGTGCAGTGGCACAATCATGGCTCATTGCACCCTCTAACTCCTGGGCTCAACTCCTGCCTCAATCTCCTGAGTAGCTGGGACTACAGGCATACACCACTACATCCAGCTAATTTTTAAAATTTTTGTAGGAATGGGGTCTTACTATGTGGCCCAGGCTTGTTTCACACTCCTGGGCTCAAAGCGATCCTCCCGCCTCAGCCTCCCAAAGTTTTGCTGGGATTACAGGCATGAGCCATTATGGTCCAGCCACCTTTATTTTTCAATCATTGAGAATTTTACAGTCATGCACATCCATTCATTCATTTGGTCATTTATTTAACAAATATTTACTCAACACCCACTATGCCCAGTTCTATGTGTGCTTCTGAGGATATAATAATGAATAAGAGAGATATGGTCCCTCTCCTGTGGGTGGAACTTCTTCATATAAATTAGTGGAATTTCTATATATAAATATTGCAATCTTTTGGTTCCCAAAAATTGTCATATACACTCAAAAAGACTGGAAGTTCTTATAAGGGACTCCTTTTAAACATGTTAGCCAATAAATAACAGCCCTAAGAGGACTGTACATTGCCTATAACCAAATTCATAAGACTTGCCAGACAGAACATATGCCATTGAGGGCCTATACTAGTTAACTGGATAGTTTCCTCGTTAAGAAGAGATGAATGATACTATTCCTCTGTCCTAAGACTTTCTGGAGATAAGAACTATATTGGTTATAAATGTACTTTTGTTGGAGTTATAGAATTTTATTTCTTCTGTGTTCTAATATAAGCATCCTCTTCCCTCAGCACCCTGCCTTTCATTATGAAACCTGCCAACTGGCCACACAGAAAGTCAGCCACATGGGAGTGTCCTAGCTGAGACACAAACTGCGCTCGACAAAATGCAAATCATAAAAGGGAGGATAGAAGAAAAAGTGGGAATTGGATTTTGTGCTTAATTTTCTGCAACTACTGTATTGTAATGTGATTGATGAACTAGATAGAGAGAGCTCTAAAATTAAAACTAGAACCAGGTGGAGATTTCTTTTAAGATAAATCTCTATTCTCAGAAACATCAGAAGACAACCCAGGCTGCTGGCCTGACACTCATGGCCTAGCTACTGCCAGCCTTTCTTGACAATTTACTCTTGTTAACTGCTCTGCGCTTCTATTCTTTGTCTTTGAAATGTTCCTCTCCCAGCATTCTTTGGATTGGAGGCAGAAAAGGCTTAGAAGTTGAAAGCACTGCATCAAATGTTTTTTTAGCTTATGCCCTCTCTTGCTTCAACATATATGGTATCTAGGGTAACATACTCTTCTTGGATATAGCATTTTACCTCACTATTTCTTTGTTGTTGTTGTTGTCGTTGTTGAGACAGAGTCTGGCTCTGTCACTCAGTCTGGAGTGCAGTGGTATGATCTTGGCTCACTGCAATCTCTGCCTCCTGGGTTCAAGTGATTCTCCTGCCTCAGCCTCCTGAGGAGCTGGGATTACAGGTGCGTGACACCACACTTGGCTAATTCTTTTGTATTTTTAGTAGAGGCAAGGTTTCGCCATGTTGGCCAGACTGGTCTTAAAGTCCTGGCCTCCCAAAGTGCTGGGATTATAGGTGTGAGCCACCGTGCCTGCCATACCCCATCTATTTCTGAAGTTCATTTCCAAGAGCATTTCTTTAGTTAATGAGGTGTCTTTTTCCCCAGCAGATTTTAATTGCACTCTATTTGGGTAGCATATTATAGTAATGTGATAAAAGAAATGAGAATGTAAAAAATGAAAATTTAATTGGTGAGTAAGCTGATGACAAGGTGGGAGGATACAATTCAGGCCCTTTAGAAATCTAAATTCTCACCAGGCGTGGTGGTTCACGCCTATGATCCCGTCACTTTGGGAGGCTGAGGCAGGCGAATCACCTGAGGTCAGGAGTTTGAGACCAGCCTGCCCAATATGGTGAAACCTCATCTCTACTTTAAAAAAAAAATATAGCTGGGCACGGTGGCAGGACTGTAATCCCAGCTACTCAGGAGGCTGAGGCAGGAGAATCACTTGAACCCGGGAGGCGGAGGTTGCAATGAGCTGAGATCGCGTCACTGCACTCTAGCCTGGCAACAGAGTGCAACTCCATCTCAAAAAACAAAAAACAAAAAAACCAAAAAAACAAAAAATTTTCAAGGTGAAGAGAAGATCATTTAAAAATATTTGTTTTCTGTTATAAAAGTAACACTATCCATACTCCTGTCCCTCAGAGAGTACATCTGTTACTATTTTTTTCTTTTGTTCAGAAAAATTTCTGCCGGGTGCGGTGGCTCATGCCTGTAATCCCACCTTCGGGAGGCCAAGGTGAGCGGATCACGAGGTCAGGCGTTCAAGACCAGCCTGACCAACATGGTGAAACCCTGCCTCTACTAAAAATACAAACATTAGCCAGGCATGGTGGTGCGCATCTGTAATCCCAGCTACTCAGGAGGCTGATTCTGGAGAATCGCGTGAACCTGGGAAGTGGAGGTTGCACTGAGCTGAGATCATGCCACTGCACTCCAGCCTGGGTGACAGAGTGAGACTCCATCTAAAAAAAAATAAAGTTTCTATGCAATAGGGTTGAAATGACATTAGAGGCATAATTTTATATACCGTTTTTAAAACTTCATTTTTTTTTCTTTTTTTGAGACGGAGTTTCACTCTTGTTGCCCAGGCTGGAGTGCAATGGCGAAACCTAAGCTCACTGCAACCTCCGCGTTCCGGGTTGAAGTGATTCTCCTGCCTCAGTCTCCCAAGTAGCTGGGATTACACATGCCCGCCACCATGCCTGGCTAATTTTTTGTATTTTTAGTAGAGACAGGGTTTAAAACTTCACATTTAAATATAAGGATTTTTCAGTCCAGGCATGGTGGCTCATATAATCCCAGCACTTTGCCTGAGGTCAGGAGTTTGAGACCAACCTGGCCAACACAGCAAGACCTCATCTCTACTAAATATATATATATATATATATATATATATATATATATATATATATATACTCTCTCTCTATATATATAGTATGTATATAAAGATTTTCAGTAGAAAACATTTTGATGGTGCTTCATCTCCAAAGAAAGATATGACAGGCATTGAATATGCCTCAGATGTAGCAGAGCTCACACCTTGTTACTAAGAGAGTTCATAGAGCATGGAAGTCCAACCAACTCCATCTCTCTCTCAACCCCTTCTGCAGCACATCACACAACATCATGTGGAATGGGGTTAGGGAGGCCTTTAAATGCATCAATATATTAAAAAGCATATATGAGTTATTCACCTTTGGGTTAAATGGAATTTGTTTACTTAGATTTTCTTCACCTTATTTCCTTGAGTTTTAATTAAATATAGCTGTGACCATAGACTAATGGACAATAAGATTTGGCAGGGGTTAGCAGTTACTGATCTGATCTCTCACCTGATAAGAAAACTTTTCTGGCCGGGCGCGGTGGCTCAAGCCTGTAATCCCAGCACTTTGGGAGGCCGAGACGGGCGGATCACGAGGTCAGGAGATCAAGACCATCCTGGCTAACACGGTGAAACCCCGTCCCTTCTAAAAAACACAAAAAAACTAGCCGGGCGAGGTGGCGGGCGCCTGTAGTCCCAGCTACTCGGGAGGCTGAGGTAGGAGAATGGTGTAAACCCAGGAGGCGGAGCTTGCAGTGAGCTGAGATCCGGCCACTGCACTCCAGCCTGGGTGACAGAGCAAGACTCCGTCTCAAAAAAAAAAAAAAAAAAAAAAAAAAGAAAACTTTTCTATATCCAGTAGACCTGGGGCATCTTTGGGTGAACTATAAAAAGGTACCTCTTCCTCTGGGTAACCAATGCCAGGATACATGATATAGTTACTGCAGCACTGGCTGGATTTCAGCCCTAGTTGCCCCCTTGGCCAGGTGCCCTTGTACAATAACCTATACAACTGTACAGTCCTAATCTCAGGGCTATGGTTTTCCAGCCTCCACGTGAATAACAGAGAGCTCACCACCTCATACAGGTAATCCTATTCACCTTTGAACAGTTCTGTGGCAAGTTCTTAATAATAAGAAAACTCTCCTAGGTAACTTCTAGTGTGCAACTTCTACCCCCTGACCCTAGCTCTGCTTTCTGAAGGAAAAGAGATCATCTCCACTCAGGCTTCTACATAATAGCTTTTCAGATATTTGATATGATCCTATCCCATGTCTTCCAAGTCTTCCCTTCCCCAGGCTGAATATCTAATTCTTACAACTGGATCGTCATATGACTTCTTTTTAGATTTTGGTTAATATCTTATGTTATTTTGTTTGCTAATGCTAATTACTTTTTTTTTTTTTTGAGACAGTCTTGCTCTGTCTCACAGGCTGGAGTACAATGGCACGATATCTCGGCTCACTGGAACCTCCACCTTTTGGGGTCAAGCAATTCTCCTGCTTCAGCCTCCTGAGTAGCTGGGATTACAGGTGCCCACCACCATGCCCAGCTAAGTTTTGTACTTTTTAGTAGAGATGGGGTTTCACCATGTTGGTCAGGCTGGTCTCGAACTCCTAACCTCAGGTTATCCACCTGCCTTGGCCTCCCAAAGTGCTGGGATTACAGGTTTGACCAGGTATGAGCCTGGTCACTAACATTCTTTAAGTCAGAAGATCATATTGAGCATGATACTCCAAATATACTGCAGCATTATAATATAATACAGTGATTAAATCTTAATCTAAATGCTATATTTTCCTTAATACAACCCAAACCTCTATTTGTTTCCTTAATACAACCCAAACCTCTATGTAAGTTTAGAGAAACTTATACACCATTGGCTTATATCCTATTTGTGGATATCTGGAACCCCATTTCAAACATTCTCCTCTAAGTCAGGCCTCCTCAGTCTTCTACTTGTACAGTTTAACTGCTGGAACTAGATGCAGGATTTATGCCTAGTAAATTTCTTCTTGTTGATTTTGGCCCACTGTTTCAGTATGTTAGGATCCCATTGAACATATCGAATTAACTTTTTTTTTTTTTTTTTTTTGAGGTTACTCCAAAAGGGATCAGCTTGATCTTGAAGTTACTTGAAGAGGCACTTTCAATGCAAAGTGCTAAGTGGAACAGTTGGAGTAAGCAGTAGGCTGCTATGAAAGCACATAAAGCATCCTCTAGTGAAAGTGAGAGGCAAGGAAGAAAACTTTCCCATGGGAATAAAAATCTCAGGTGACTCCTTAAGGGTGAATGAGAGTTAGCCAAATGAAAAGGGTCACGGAAAGCAATCTAGGAGGAGAACGGCATGAGCAAGGATTCGGGATTACAGATATCTTTGACTGCCAACATCTTTTAGTGTCTTTCTCTTTTTGGACTCCTATGCAGTTGTCCAGAAATTATATGCTGCAGGTGCTCATTTAATTCTCTACTTATACTCTTCCTGGACAAGTTTCTATAGGTTAAGGCTGCTTGCTTTTTATGCCTTAGGACGGTCCCATTCCTGCATCTACCCTCCTTTTTCTTTCTTTGAGAAAGCACTGGAGTTAGTTAACTCCTACCCACACTCTGGCTTCTGTAAGCTTTTCTAAGAGAGGGCCATGCCTTATTCATTTTGGTGATTCTGGTTCCTAACACAGTGCTTGGCACGCCATAGGCATTTGACAAATGTTTAAAGTGTTGAAAAGCAAAACAACTATTCACAAATTCTAATATGCATAAACAATATGCTGCAAGATACAACCAGATTCATGTAGCTTTCTGACTTATCATAGAAAGCCTACTTTGTAGCCAGCAGAAATCAAAGGCTTTCTTTTTAATAAAAATGAAACAATAAGTTTTTGAGAATTTGTTATATGCAGATCCTTTTAATTGTTCAAAGCAGGTTCACAGAACAATGACTGGGGCTCTTGTGCCTTCTGACAATCATCTCCCAGAGTTGTTGAGCAATTTGCCAAGTTGCCTGCTGGCTCAAAGGTGAGAACCCCAGGCTACCTAAGCTCTGCCCAGTGATGCGGAATTGTCTCTCTCTTCTAATGTGCTCAGCTGGAACAGAATCGCAGAATGTCCAGAGCAGTGAACCATGAGGAATGAGAGCAGATTAGCTTAGCAAAAAGATAAACTAGGCATCGCCCAAGGGACATTGACAAGTGAGGTGACCTCATGCTTTGCTCTCAAATCAGAGTTCTCAAAAGTCATCTAAGCTAGAACATGCCAGGGAATACCAGAACTTCCTATTGGCAGAAAGTAGGAGAGATAAAACTAATAAGGAATGAAAGATGTAAAGAGGTATTTGCCTCAATATCTAAATTACGATTTCAGAATTCAAGAGCCAAAAAAGAGAAACATCTCCACTATCAATAAAACAAACAAACACAAAATAGATGAAAAACAAGAGACCATAAGATCACCCAACAGAGATATTCTTGGCAAATAAAATGCAGGGCCAATATAAAAGCAATAGAGAAGAGGAAAGCTGAAGGGCCAATAAACACTTGAAAGATGCTGGATTTCACTGGTGATCAGCAGTGAAACCACAATGAGACACCACTTTACACACAGTTATTAGCAAATATTTAAAACTCTAACAACAAGGAAAACCATAAAACGTTGCTGAGAGAAACGAAAGAAAACCTAAACAAACGGAGGGATATATCGTGTTTATAGATTTTAAGATTCAAAACTGTTAACATGTCAATTCTCCCCAAATTGGTCTATAGAGTCAATGCAATCTCAATTAAGATCCCAGGAGACTTTTTTGTAGAAACTAGCAAATGAATTCTAAAATTCATGTGGCAATAAAAGGATTTAGAATATGCAAAACAACTTTGCAAAAGAAGAACAAATTTGGAGGACTAATATGATCTAGATTCAAGATTATAAATCTACAATAACCAAGACAGTGTGGTACTGACACAAAGAAAGACAAATAGATCAACGGAACAGAATAAAGAGCCTATAAATAGACCCACACATGTTCATTTTCAACAAGGTGTAAAAGGGAATTCAGTAGAGAAAGGAAAGCCTTTTAAAGAAGTGGTGCTGGAACGGCAGGATATCTATGTGCTTAAAAAAAAAAAAGGAGAGGGAGACTTCAATTCATACCTTGTTCCATATTAAAAAAAAAAAGCCAACTTAAAGTGGATCATAGACCATAATGTACAACATAAAACTATAAAATTTATAGAAGAAAACATTTATAACCTTGGATTAAGCAAATACTTCTTAAATATAACACCAAAAACACAACCATAAAAAACAAATAGATAAATCTACTCATAAAATAAATTGATATGTTGGTCTTTATCAAAATTTAAAATTGTTTTTCAAAAGAAACTTGAGAGAATGACATGACATGCCAAGAACTAGGAGAAAATCTTTGCATTTATCTGATGAAGGACTTGTGTGTAGAATAAAAAGAACCCTTAAAATTCCATAAAAAAACAAGCAATGCAATTTTTTTAAAAAGGCAAAAGATTTGAACAGACACTTTACCAAAGGTATCTATGGATGGTGTCAGGGAGAGTTTTAAAAGGAAGAAAGTGAGAGAGAAGGCAACTCAACGGCCAAGCAGGTATATTTACAAGAATAAGCCTGTGAGGGGTCCCAGTCAGGAATCTGGCTGAGACCCCTTGACTGCTTACACGCTGAGGTTTTTATACTAAAGTTTCTTTTTTTATTTTTGAGACAAAGTTTTGCTCTTGTTGCTCAAGCTGGAGTGCAATGGCGTGATCTCGGCTCACTGCAACCTCTGCCTTCTGGGTTCAAGTGATTCTCCTGCCTCAGCCTACTGAGTAGCTGGGATTACAGGTGTGCACTACCACACCCAGCTAATTTCTCTGTATTTTTAGTAGAAACAGGGTTTCAACATGTTAGCCAGTCTGGTCTCGAACTCCTGACCTCAGGTTATACAGCTGCCTTGGCCTCCCAAAGTGCTGGGATTACAGGCGTGAGCCACTACTGTACCTGGCCTTATACTAAAGTTTCTATAAGGGAGGGGTTGGCAAAGTGCTAGCAGGTTGGAACTGTAGGGGGCTGGGGAAGGATGTGGTAAGGGCCAGGCTTTGTTGTGGTCAGGGTTGTTACTCCCTGTTAAGGTATGGGTGAGGTTGACCTTTGCTTTGTTTTTGAAAACACTGTCACCAAGGTAGGAAACACAGTCACCAAGGTAGAAAAATGGCATCACTATTGTTAATTCTCACATTCCCACCTCCTTGTATTATTATTATTTAGGAATAGGGATGTAGGTTGTCTTTGACTACTTCCTGCTGACTGGGGGTGGTGCATGGGAGAGGTGGCCTTCCTCTGGTGATGAAGTCATTCATTGTTGCTGTAGCAGGAATGCCTCCTTGATGTGTTATGTTATGGTGGTCTGAGCAATTGAGGTTACTCTTTCCAAAATAAACGTTTGAAAACAATTTATCAAGCAGGGTAAAAACATTAATATTAAGCAGATGACAATGAAAGGACCAATTAAAGGGAGTGCCCAATGGAGGAAAGAACTGAAGAAGTCAGCAGGTTGTTTGTGTAGGCGTTCCGCGATTTTTCTAAGTTTGGCTATTCCTTCTTGTACCAATCCAGATTTATTTGTAAAGAAACAGCATTCTTCTTGCAGGAAGAGGCATAGGCCTCCCTTTTCTGCAGCGAGGATATCTAGTCCCCTGCGATTTTGGAGTACTACTGTTGCTAGGGAGTTTATCTGGTCAGCAAAGGTCAACCTCTCCCATACCTTTAGCAGACAGTAACAACTCTGACTACAACAAAGACTGACTGGCCCTTACCACATCCTTCCCCTGCCCCTACAGTTCCAACCTGCCAGCACATCCCCAACCCCTCCCTATAGAAACTTTATTATAAAAACCTCAGCTTATAAGCAATCAGGGTCTCAGCCAGATTCCTGACTGGGACCGCTTGCAGGCCTATTCTTGTAAATAAACCTGTTTGGCCATGAAGTTGCCTTCTCTCTCACTTCCTTCCTTTTAAAAATCTTCCTAATAGATGGCAAATAAGCAGATGAGAAGCTCAATATCATTAGTCATTAGCAAAATACAAATGAGATACCATCACAAATACATACCATTACAAATACAAAAGAGATACAGCTACTAGAATGGCTAAAGTGAAAAAGATTGACCCTACCAAGGGTTGGCAAGCACATGTGCAGGTACTAGAACTCTCATACGTTGCTGGTAAGAATGTAAACATCATAATAATGTTTACTAATCAGGGAAAGAAGGGGCTGCGATTGAGTTGGGGTACATGGGCAGGGCTTCTAGAGTAGGTGGCAACGTTCTATTTCATGATCTAGGTGATGTTCACTTTATAATGATTAAGACAAACTTTTGGTTAACATGATTTTTCTGAATCTCCATGTGTTTTTGTAATCAAAAAGTTTCACCCAGGCTGGAGTGCAGTGGCGCAATATCGGCTCACTGCAACCTTCACCTCCCGGGTTCAAACAATTCTCCTGCCTCAGCCTCCCAAGTAGCTGGGATTACAGGTACCTGCCACCACACCCAGCTAGTTTTTGTATTTTTAGTAGAGATGGGATTTCACCATGTTGGCCAGGTGGTCTCGAACTTCTGACCTCAGGTGATTCACCCTCCTTGGCCTCCCAAAGTTCTGGGATGATAGGCATGAACCATCATACCCGACCAAGTTTTCTTTTAAAACAAAAAGTTCTTTAGCCTTTACTCTACTGGATAAATATAGGTTTTTTGCATGTTAAGTTTGCTTAAAGGAAGATGGAATTCTACTGGCAAAATGCTGTCTCCTAAATCTCCAGTAAGTAAGCTTGTACGTTTGAGGACAACACTATTTTTGGCAATGTATAAAATGCTTATAGAAAGGGTTCAATTTGTGGCTGGGTGCAGTGGCTCACGCCTGTAATCCCAGCACTTTGGGAGGCCGAGGTGGGCGGATCACCTGAGGTCAGGAGTTCAAGACCAGCCTGGCCAACATGGCAAAACCCTGTCTCTACTAAAAAAAAATACAAAATTAGCCGAGCATCATGGCAGGTGCCTGTAATCCCAGCTACTCGGGAGGCTGAGGCAGGAGAATTGCTTGAACCTGGGAGGTGGTGGCTGCAGTGAGCCGAGATCGCGATATTGCACTCTAACCTGGGTTATAAGAGTGAAACTGTCTCAAAAAAAAAAAAAAAAAAAAAAAAAGGGTTCAATTTGCTTCCCGTAGCATGTTCGTCTAGCTCCTACACCTCCACACTCTTATAGGCAGATACTGATCTATGGTTATTTAGATGCAGGGAAATGCCACTAGAGTCCATTGTTGAGGCAAGGGACTGGGACCTGAACTCAGTATTATAAGGCTTAAAAATGGTAGTCTTTTCTGAGATTCAAAATAGGTTATTCCTCATGAATTGGATGAGGGTAGTGGAGGAAGGGCATTTGGAAATAACACGTACATTATTGACCAAAAAGAAACATAGATAGCAGTACATAAAACTATTGGACGATTTCTTTCTCTCCAGTTCAAAAGTCCAAATGAATTGTCATCAGGCATTAGTGGAGATATTCTGAATATTTTTTAAATCTTCCTTTTCATGAAGAATTTCCAGAGTGATTGTACTTTACTTTTATCCACTGTTCTTCACAAATCATAGAAAAGCCTGGGAAGTGTCCCAGAATGGTTAAATAAGCGATAAAGCAGAATGTTTCTTACTTAAAAAAAAATTAAAGCAGCAGCAACATAGAAGTTGGGCGATGCTGTGAAAATAAAGACTTGAAGAACAAAACCAACTCTAATTGGAGAACAGAGTATTTAGGGTAAAGGAACCAGGACATATTAGATTATAGTTGAATTCCAAGACCAATGTGCTGCTCAGAATCCTAGATGTTCCATTTGAATTCCTCCTGTCTTTGCTTTGAAATACTAGTCTATAAATCTAATTGATTATAAGTGTGATTTCCCTAGATGCTTGTTTACTCATTTAATGTAGTACTGTACTGCTTTTAATAAGGTATTCAGGCCCTATAAAGTATGCTTCCAAAAAAATCAAAAGCTACACTTAAGTGTTTCTCTAATAAAATCTACCTCCGCTTAAGTATAAGTGGGACCTCAACTATGCCAGCTTTTCTAATAGGGGACTGTCCCACTCCTGCAGGAGTCCTTCAGAAAACTGAGAATGCTGACGGAGTGTGGGAGATATCCTTAATATCATTGCTATTAGAAAATTAGTACTGGGGAAAATAACTCAGCATTTCGAATACAATATCCCCCATTAAGCCTTCAAACAAACATTTCCTTATTTACCTCCTAAAGACTTTTCTGCTACCATTTAAGTCATTGGATCTTTAGATGCTTTCTTGCCTCTGATTTTAATGAGAAGCTGGCCCCTGTTTCTCTTTCAATACCCCCTGGCTTGTGGTGCTAGATCTTTCTACTCTTGACACCATTCTTGTCTCTTGACAATTTTCCCTCAATTGAAAGATATGAAACTGAGTATCACTGAAAATGTCAACACCCAAACCACACATCTGAAATCTGAGTATTTTTTTTATCTTAAAGCTGGTCCCAGTTGGAGGTAGCCTAGAAGAACGAAAATACATGTTATTTAATGAAGGAGAATATTTCAGTAAAGTTAAAGCTGGGCTTATTTTGGCTAGACACAATGGGTTGTGGGTGCTGCTCATTTTCGTATATTCATTATACAATTGACTCTTGAACAATGCAGGAGTTAGGGGTACTGACCCCCTCCCACCTGGTACAGTAAAAAAAATCTACCTATAAAATTTGACTCCCCCAAAACTTAACTACTGACAGCTTACTGTGGACCAGAAGGTTTACTGAAAACATAGTCAATTTCTCACACACACACACACACACAATTTTGAGACAGAATTTCACTCTGTTTCCCAAGCTGGAGTGCAGTGATGTGATCGTGGCTCACTGCAGCCTCCGTCTCCTGGGTTCAAGTGATCTTCATGCCTCAGCCTCCCAAGTAGCTGGGATTACAGGAATACACCACCAGGCTTGGCTAATTTTTGTATTTTTAGTAGACCTGGGGTTTCACCATGTTGGCCAGGCTGGTCTCAACCTCCTGTCCTCAAGTGATCCATCCACCTCAGCCTCCCAAAGTGCTGGGATTACAGGCATGAACCACCTGGCCTTAACACATATTTTGTATGTTATATGTGTTATCTACTGTATTCTTACAATAAATTAGAGAAAAAGACATTATTAAGAAAATCACAAGGAAGAGGAAATATATTTACTATTCATTTAGTGTAAGCGGATTATCATAAAGGTCTTCATCCTCGTCTTCATGTTGAGTAGGCTGAAGAGGAGGAGGAAAAGAGGTTGGTCTTATTGTCTTGGGAGTAGCAGAGGTGGAAGAGGTAGAGGAGGTGGAAAGAGAGGCAGGAGAAGCCAACACGGTGGTGTAACTTTATGGAAATACATTGTAATTTCTGATTTTTTTGCTTTTTCATTTCTCTAAAAATGTTTCTATCTGGTACCATTTCTTCTTCCACTTTCTGCTTTAGTTTTAGTGTTCGTATCATAGAAGGATTCATGTCACACAAGAAGTCAAAAACAGTCTTGAATAATTAGAACCCTTCTGCTAGCCTGTCTCATGTCAATTTGCTTTCTGGTCCTGCTTCTTCTACATCTTCTTCCTCATTGTTTAGCACTGATTCAGAAGCACTCATCTCTATCAAGTTGTCTTCTGTGAATTTCTCTGGTGTGGTGTCTATTAACTCTTGCAGTTCTTCAAGATCCATATTTTAATCCGTTAACCCTCTCCCCTCTCCCCGACTTTTCTGCCATTATCTACAATCTCTTTCATGATTTGATTAGCTCTGTCATAAACCCTGTGAAGTCATGTACAACATCTGAATACAGTTTTCTCCAGCAGGAATTTATTATTTTGAGCTTGATGGCTTTCATGGCTTTTTCTATAACGATGGCGTCTCCAATGGTGTAATCCTTCTAGACTTTCATGACGTTCTCTCTATTGGGGTTCTCGTCCATAGGGTTGACATCCTTCTGTAGTTCCATGTGAAATGGGTCTTAAAGGTCCTTATGATTCCCTGACCTAGAGGCTGAAGCTGAATTAGAGATGTTGTGTTTCGGGGCAAGTAGACCACGTCGATGTCTTTGGTGTTGAACTCATGGGGTTCTGGGTGGCCAGGGGCATTGTTTGATATCAAAAGAACTTTAAAAGGCAGTCCTTTACTGGCAAGGTGCTTCTTGACATCAAGGACAAAACATCAATGGAATCAATCCAGTAAAAGGATTCTTGTTGTCCAGGTGTTCTTTTTGTACAACCCAAAGCCTAGCAGCTGGTGTTTATCTTTTCACTTTAATGCTTGAGGGTTAGCAGCTATACAGATAAAGGCAGTCCTGATTAGAAACTCAACTGCATTTGTACAAAACAGTAGAGTTAGCTTATCCCTTCCTGCCTGAAATCTTGGTGCTCACTTCCTTACTAATAAGTGTCCTTTGTGACATTTTTCCCCCCAGAATAGGGCACTTTCATCTGCATTAAGAATTCAATTTTTATACTTCATTAGGGGAGAAATGGAACTTTAGCAATCCTACCAAGAAGTTTTTAAAGAACACACTGAGTCTTTATTAGTTGTATTTTTAGGCTGGATGCAGTGGCTCACACCTGTAATCCCAGCACTTTGGGAGGCCAAGGCGGGTGGATCATGAGGTCAGGAGATCGAAACCATCCTGGTTAACACGGTGAAACCCTGTCTTTACTAAAAATACAAAAAATTAGCCGGGCGTGGTGGTGGTCGCCTGTAGTCCCAGCTACTCGGGAGGCTGAGGCAGGAGAATGGTGTGAACCCGGGAGGTGGAGCTTGCAGCGAGCCAAGATCGCGCCACTGCATTCCAGCACTCCAGCCTGGGTGACAGAGCGAGACTCCATCTAAAAAAAAAAAAAAAAACAACCTGTATTTTTAAGTATTTTTTTTTGGAAAGGAAAGACAGAAAATGAAAATAATTACCTAAAAACAGACCTCTGATACGGTTTCCAAAAAACATAAGGTTTTATTTTTAAAATCAGGGTATGAGATTTACTGTAAAATATTTATTGAGGCTAATGTGAGCCTTCAGTTGGAAAGAAAAAACTAGATAGTCACTTGCAAACTAAATTTCCCCAGGTGTCTTTTTTGATTTTTTTTTTTTTTTTTTTTTTGGCGATGGAGTTTTACTCTGTCACCCAGACTGGAGTGCAGTGGTGTGATCTCAGCTCACTGCAATCTCCACTTCCCAGGGTCAAGTGATTCTCCTGCCTCAGTCTCCTAAGAAGTAGCTGGGATTACAGGCATGCACCACCACACCTGGCTAATTTTTGTATTTTTAGTAGAGACAGGGTTTCACCGTGTTGGTCAGGCTGGTCTCAAACTCCTGACCTCAAATGATCCACCTGCCTCAGCCTCCCAAAGTTTGGGGATTACAGGTGTGAGCCACCGTGCCTGGCCCCAATCTTCTAATTTTTAAAGATACTCTTTCCCTTCTTTTTATTCTGAGATCTAATGTATCTATACATAAGCAAACTAGGTACTTTACATTTTTGTACCAGCCTTCAATGTAAACCTTAACGTAAATCATTAATGGAGCCTTTTCTGGCACCCCAAGTTGAAAAGTTATAATAGGGAGGCTGTGAGGATTTTTTTTTTTAGCCTATGGACCAGTATTTACACTAGTTTCCTTGATCTGGTTTCCTCAGCTATAAAAATACAGTCCTAGCTCCTCCAAAAGTCTGTTACAGCCAGCAAGATTCACAACTGCCAAATCACCCAGGATTTTGTATTTCATTTAAGAAGTCTGACAATGTTTTTATGCACAATATGATACAGCCAAAACCACATTTGCCTGGGAATCAGAAAACCTGAGTTCTAGTCTAAATCTAGCCGTAAACAAACTGTGCAACATATCTAAGTTTGTTGACCATTTGGGGTCTCAGCAGAGAAAACAAAAATTTTGGAATCAGAATTGAAGCAGAAGAGTACTAAGGTACCCCCCCGCCCCCACCACCGTCTCCACCTCTGGCTCTAAAATGTCATGTTGTTGTGAAATGCTATCTTTCATCTTCTGGGGCCTAGTGAGAGGCCAGGGTCCCAGGCAGCAAGTGCTAGAGAAAAGGTAAGGATAATTTATAATGAAGTCCCTTGATCTCAGTTTCCCTGAACTATGCACCTCTTCAGACTTTAAAATGGCTACAAGACACACTAGCATTTCAAACACTGCTGTTGCCTATGACAGGTGAACTCAGGGAGATTAGGAAGTAGCAAAATTCTGTTTTTGTTTTTCTTCAAGACAGAATAGGTATGTAAGCATTAACTGTTACTATTATACATACTATTCAACATTCCCCATTCATTTTTCATGAACTCACACAACATATCAAAGGGATGATGCTCTACTCCTTAGTGCGTCTCTCAGAACTACAGACAGACTCATTTCTCTCTGTCAGCAAACGTGAAGGCCAGAGTCTTCAGTTGTGAAAATATCTTACGGAAATAGAAAAAGCTTTACAGAATAGTATATTCAACCCCCACACAACCCCACATTCCCATCTTCTCTATACACTGCCTCCAGAAACAAGCACTGTGTGCACAAGTCAAACAGATACCTAAGCCCCCAGTGGACAGCAGCTTAGGCACCAGTGGGCAGGCACAGAGCAGGCAGAGGGTAAGCACTGGAGCAGGACTGGATTAAGGCCTCCAGAGCTGCTCCAGGCCTCCATAGCTCCTACTACCTCAACAATCCTTGCCACAACTGCTTTCCCATTCACTACAGAGAAACCCACTTGAGCATCTCTCTTCAGATGTTATTCCACAGATACACATAGAAAAAAATCACCACAGGAGAGTTTGAAAAAGATGATGATCAATGACTTTGACTGTGTCCCACAGGATGGAAATTAGGGTGAAAGACTGGGAGTTTGGGGTGGGCGCAGTGGCTCACGCCTGTAATCCCAACACCTTGGGAGGCTGAGGTGGGCAGATCACTTGAGGTCAGGAGTTCAAGACTAGCCTGGCCAATACGCTGAAATCCTGTCTCTACCAAAAATACACAAATTAGCCGGGCATGGTGGCATACACCTGTAATCCCAGCTACTTGGGAGGCTGAGGTAGGAGAATCGCTTGAACCTGGGAGGCGAAGGCTGCAGTGAGCCGAGATCGCGCCATTGCACCCCAACCTGGGTGACAGAACAACTCTGTCTAGAAAAAAAAAAAAAAAAAAGGTCAGTCGCAGTGGCTCACACCTATAATCCCAGCACTTTGGGAGGCCGAGGCGGGCAGATCATGAGGTCAGGAGATTTCATCCTGGCTAACACGGTGAAACCCCGTCTCTACTAAAAATACAAAAAATTGGCCGGGCGTGGTGGCGGCTGCCTATAGTCCCAGCTACTCGGGAGGCTGAGGCAGGAGAATGGCGTGAACCCAGGAGGTGGAGCTTGCAGTGAGCCAAGATCGTGCCACTGCACTCCAGCCTGGGTGACAGAGTGAGACTCCGTCTCAAAAAAAAAAAAAAAAAAAGAAGAGGAAAAAGATTTGGCATTTGGAACCATCAGTTCTAGTTCCTACTCTGCCTGTAACCCCGGTTACTTGCCATGGGCAAGTCATCTGGCAACTCTGGCCTTAGTTCTCTCACTTATAAAATGAGTAGATTTGACAAAACAATCTCTAGTATATTTGTCAGATATAAACTTCTATCAGTCTATAGTAAAATTACTAAGAACTAGGAAAGCATAGTTTATATTATAAATCAAACTTAGCTATAATATGGAAAGCATTTAAATATATAGATTCTGAGGCCCCACCCAGGACCTTTACAGAGTTCCTTACACAACTGACTGGGCAGTATGACCAAAGGATAAGGATGAGCTGGCTGGCTGAACCTGTGCTAGTATTCAGGAACTGACATTCTGTGGGGTAATCAGTATTCACATTAATGAATGGAAAAATGTCTATTTAATTTGCCAATGATCACAAGCTAGCAGGGCAAATCAGTATTTCAAACAAATTTAGAGATTGAAGGAGAGTGGTCAGAAGCCAAGAGCATAAATGTCAGAGAGGAAAGATCAAATGTACTGCCCTGGAGAAGAAAGAAAAAGTTCACTAAGATGAAGTTAGTAAGGCTATATATATCAGCAAAAGATCTGAATGTCAGAGTAGATAACTGACCAGGAATCAGAACATTAGCAGTGGGCCTGAAGGAATGTAGGAATTGACTGAGGTTGTCCTTGCTTTGCATGGTTCTAAAATGAAAGAATGTCAGTCCCCAAACCATAGGGTTGAAATTTCAGTTGCCATGGTTTATTAACTGTGAGTAATTAAATGAAGTACAAACTTGATTGCTAGCTCTTCAGTTCACAACATAAATAACAGATGTGTATCATGATCAGTGACAAATCACGTCACTTCTTTCACAGTCTGTCGGTGACTAGTAACTGTGCATCTGTTATTCAGTTAATGCACAAACAACAAAGTGTGCAGTGGGGTTGCCTCCTTGTCTTCCAATGATGAAACCCAAAAACAGATAACTGAAAGAGGGAACTGGCTAACAAAGATGAAAATGCAGCAAAGTAACAAAAAGTGGTAACGGTAATGTACATAGGGTTATAGAAGAAATAGCTAACTGTGAGATTATTGACATTGCTGCTATATAAGGGACTCTAGATATGCACCAGAGGAACTTAGTGAAGGAAAACTGATCTATGTAAATGAGGAAAGTGGTTGGGACAAAAGGTATGAAGATGTCCCAGAGGAAGTGATGCTGGCAAAAACTTCACATTAAAGAAACTCTTGCAGATATTTCATGACACTGAAAGCACAAAGTGTAAAATATTGGAAGCTCATTCAAACTTAGAAGGGAGTATGATGACAACTCACCAAGGCACAGAAAAGGTGTTTTCTCAGTATCATAAACCATATGACAAAAAGGAGGCAAGTACGATTCAAATTACTTGGGATTTTTTTTTTTTTTTTATAAATACGGACACACCTGGTTTTATTGTGCTTCGCTTTATTGTGCTTTGTAGATATTGTGGGGTTTTTTTTTAAATAAATCGAAGGTTTGTGGCAACCCTGCACTGAGTCTTTCAGCACCATTTTTCCAACAGCACGTGCTCATTTTGTGTGTCTGTCACATTTTGTTAATTCTCACAATATTTCCAACTTTTTCATGATATCTGTTATGTTAATCTGTGATCAGTGATCTTTGATGTTACTATTCCAATTGTTTTGGGGTGCCATGAACCACACGCATAGAAGACAGTGAACATAACCCATAAATGTGTGTGTCCTAACAGCTCCACTGACAGGGTATTCCTCCATTTTCCTCCCTCTCTTCAGGTTTTCCTATTCCTCCAGATACCACAATATGGAAATTAGGCCAATTAATAACCCTAAAATGGCCTCTTTAAGTGTTTAAGTGAAAGGAAGTCACATGTCTCTTAACTTTAAAGCAAAACCTAGAAATGATTAAGCTTAATGAGAAAAACACGTTGAAAGGCCAAAAGCTAGGCATCTTGTGCCAGTTAGCCAAGTTGTGAATGCAGAGAAAAAATTCTTGATGGATATTCAAAGTGCTACTCCAGTGAACACATGAATGGAAAAGTGAGAGAGCCTTCTTGCCAACATGGAGAAAGTTTTAATGGTCTAGATAGAACAGCGGTCCTCAACCTTTTTGGCACCAGGGACCAGTTTTGTGGAAGACAATTTTTCCACGGACCAGGTTGCAGGGGGGTTTGGGATGATTCCAGCACATTACAGTTATTGGGCACTTTATTTCTATTATTACATTTTTTTCTTTTTTTGAGACGGAGTCTTGCTCTGTTGCCCAAGCTAGAGTGCAGTGGTGTGATCTTGGCTCACTGTAACCTCAGCCTCCTGGGTTCAAGCAATTCTCCTGCCTCAGCCTCCCAAGTAGCTGGGACTATAGGCATACACCACCATGCCTGGCTAATCTTTGTATTTTTAGTAGCCATGGGGTTTCACCGTGTTGGCAAGGCTAGTCTCAAACTCCTGACCTCAAGCGATCCCACCTGCCTTGGCCTCCCAACGTGCTGGGATTACAGGTGTGAACCACCATGCCCAGCCTATTATTACATTGTAATATATAATGAAATAATTATAAATTCACCATAATGTAGAATCAGTGGGAGCCCTGAGCTTGTTTTCCTACAATTACACAGTCCCATCTGGGGGTGATGGGAGACAGTGACAGATCATCAAGCATTATTCTCATAAGGAGCATGCAATCCAGATCCCTCATGTGCACAGTTCACAGTGGGGTTCGTGCTCCTATGAGAATCTAATGCTGCCAGTGATCTGACAGGAGGCGTAGCTCAGATGGCAATACAAGTGATGGGGAGCAGTTGTAAATACAGATGAAGCTTGTCTTGCTCACCCATCACTCACCTCCTGCTGTGTGGCTTGGTCTGTGGCCTGGGGGTTGAGGATCCCTGAGACAGAAGATCAAACTAGCCACAACATTCCCTTAAGCCAAAACCTAATGCAGAGCAAGGTCCCCAGCATTGAGGCAAGACCCTTTTACAGCAAAAAGATTACTACTCACTGAAAGCTCAGATGGTCATTAGCATTTTTTTTAAGCAACAAAGCATTTTTTAAGGAAGGTATGTGTGTTGTTTTTTAAGACATATGCTACTGCACACTGAACAGACTACAATATAGTGGAAACATAAGTGTTTTTTTTTTAAGGCATGCACTTTTATTCAACTGGTCTCAAGTCAGTGTACGGGTATGCCCTGGCTACCTCCACCCACTCCCAGGGAGACCAAAAGCCTTCATACATCTCAAGTTGGGGGACAAAAAAGGAGGGCCACGAAGGCCGAGCATTCAAAATAAAACAAAATAACGAAGTATTAAGGCGAAGATTTAAAAAATGTTGCATTACATAATTTACACGAAAGCAGTGCTATCACCTCCCCTGTGTGGACATGGGAGAGGATTGGGCCATTCTCCTTAGAGAGAAGTGGGGTGGCTTTTAGGAGGGCAAGGGACTTCCTGTAACAATGCATCTCACCATATTTGGAATGACTATTAAAAAAAATGTACAATCAAAGTCTCTCGCCACATTGTAGAACTTTGGGGGATGCTTGCTCCAACCAACTGCTGTCACCTTCACCATTCCAGTTTTTAAATCCTGAGTCAAGCCAAACAAAACAAAACAAAATTAAAAAAGTCATGCCAATCTCATCTTGTTTTCTGCACATCTTGTTTTCTGCGCAAGTTAGGTTTTGTCAAGAAAGGGTGTAATGCAACTACATCACAGTCTACCTAGAAGCATTTGCGGTGGACGATGGAGGTGCCTGACTTGTTGTATTCCTGCTTCCTGAGCCACATCTGCCGGACAGTGGACAGCTGGGCCAGGACGGAGCTGCCAATTCACATGGAGTACCTGCGCTTGGCAGGAGCAATACTCTTGATCTACATCATGCTGGGCGCCAGGGCGGTGATCTTCTGCATCCTATCAGCGATGCCAGGGTACATGGTGGTGCTGCCAGACAGCACTGTGTTGGCATACAGGTCCTTGAGAATGTCCACATCACACTTCATGATGGAGTTGAAGGTAGTTTCATGGATGCCACAGGATTCCATGCCCAGGAAGGAAGGCTGGAAGAGCACCTCGGGGCAGCGGAACTGCTTGTTGCCGATGGTGATGACCTGGCCATCGGGCAGCTTGTAGCTATCTCCAGGGAGGAGCTGGAGGCCACCATGGCCCTCTCCTGCTCGAAGTCCAGGGTGACATAGCACAGCCTCTCCTTGATGTCATGCACCATTTCTCACTTGTCTGTGGCGGTGAAGATGTAGCTGTGCTAGGTGAGGCTCTTCATAAGGTAGTCAATCAGGTCCGGGCCAGCCAGGTCCACATGCAGGATGGCGTAGGGGAGGGCATACTCCTTGTAGATGGGCACAGTGTGGGTGACCCCGTCACTGGAGTCCATCACGATGTCAATGGTATGGCCAGAGGTGTACAGGGGCAGCACGGCCTGGATGGCTACGTACATGACTGGTGTGTTGAAGATCTCAAACATGATCTGGGTCATCTTCTTGCGGTTGGCCTTAGGGTTCAGGGGGCCTTGGTCAGCAGCATGGGGTGCTCCTTGGCAGCCACACACAGCTCGTTGTAGAAGGTGTGGTGCCAGATCTTCTCCATGTCGTCCCAGGTGGTGATGATGTCCTGCTCGAATGGGGTACTTCAGGGTCAGGATGCCTCTCTTGCTCTGGGCCTCATCGCCCACATGAGTCCTTCTGACCCATGCCCACAATCACACCCTGGTGCCTGGGGTGCCCCACGATGGAGGGGAAGGTGGCCCAGGATGGGCATCGTCACTTGCAAAGCCGGCCTTGCACATGCTGGAGCCGTTGTCAACAAGCACAGTGATATCATCATCAGTGGTGAGCTGGCGGCAGGTGTGGATGGGAGGCGGAGCGGCGAGGGCGAGGCTCTGTGCTCGCAGGGTGGACACGGTCTCAGCAGAAACATAAGTTTGATATGCACTGGGAAACCAAAATATTTGTCTGACTTTGCTTTTTTGTGATACTTGCTTTATTGCAATGGTCTGGAATCAAACCTGCAATGTCTCTGAGGTATGCCTATAAATAAAACTTCATTCCTCATTATTTATAATGTTTTAAATTACAGCTTACTAACATTAGTTTTACTGTTTTTTTCATTTCTCTATACATATATAACCAATAGTAATAGAGTTTCAAATGTTTTGACACACATTTATGTATCATAAATTTTCTCATTGATTATTAAGATCATATAGAGTCAGTTAGCATGGTAATTTTTGGTCTCACACTAGTGTGCAAAGCAAAAACTACAAGTATTTAGGAAACACGAGGTGAGTTTTTCACTCTACTAAGTACTCATCAGATATTTCTACAGCACTGGGTCCAGTTTAAGCTTTACAACCAAAGATGGGCATGGAAAATGAAGGAGAAGGTAATAATAACAGGTAAGATACTAAAAAAAACTGGCCATAGAAAAACTGTTTAAGGAATTTGATAGATTTTAGCCACTGAAAAGACAGTTGAAGTGGTAATTTAACTATGGCTGATCTTCAATGACCTTTCCATAAAGGACACTGACTAGTCATTATACATCTCTATAGATGACTGAACAAACAAAAACCAGTTTTAAGTGGAACATGATGGATTTGGGTTAACTTAAAAATGAACTTACAGTGAAAGAGGTACTATATATCTGGAACAGATTTCAAAGACAGCTCTGCAATTTTATTTCTGGAAGTCCTAAAATGAACAATTAGTTCTTATCCAATTGGAATGGTTTAAGTTTTGAAAACAGGCAAGGGAAGATGGACTGTATGACCTGTAAAGGTCTCTGCCAGAGTTAAGATGCTGTGATTTTTACCATTGTAGAACTTTATTTTACCCGAAGCTGCCAATTATTTTTGAGCACTGTACTCAAATTGTTCTTTGCTTTGCACATTCAGCTCCCTTTCTCCCAGACCCTCTTCAGCTAAAGGGCATTAGATTATGGAGTGGAACTCCGACGGGAAAGAAAAGCTGCAGAACAATCCTTTTCTCAGTGAGGCTCTGTGATGGGGACTGCAGTGGCTTTGATGTACACAGCTCCCACAGCATCGGTGCATCCATACAAATGAGCCCTGAGTGACTGGGACAGTCACTTTGCTGCTGCTACTGCTGCTGCTGCTGCTGTTGCATTCTGTGCACTCAGACAGTACTGCTCCAGAGCACCTGCTTGGGTTGGAAATATGGATATTCATCATAAAAATCCATAAATTCATTGCCAAATTAGGCATATTAACACCCTCCCAGGACAAGGCATTTACAGGGAGGACAAATATGGACCTTTTGATCTGTCTTCGGTGCTGATAATTCTTGAACATTAAACTAGACAATTCTTGCCACAAAAAATCCACAATCTCGTCTCCATTAAAAATCATCAGGCCTACCAGGTAAGGGATTGATATTTTCAAACAGGGCACTGATGTGTTCTCCATTCTCCTGTTTGCTCAACTCCATTTATGTATTAGCTCTGCTAAACTTGAATCTTGGTCCAACATTCTTTGGAGATGGCTCAATAATAAAATCTCTAACACAGTGCAGTGTCCTAGCCCTGCATCCTTTTTTTAATTAGTAGGTTTCCAGAAGAAAATCGTGTCAGAAAAAATCCAAACCCTGAACGCTGATAGCTCCCAACAAGATGAAGTATGAGAGAAACAGAAACTCTTTAAACTATAAGTTATTTGAGGATAAGGTATCTTCTACTAAAAAACTACTACTAGGAATATTTGTTTTCTACTATAATTCTGGCTTTGAAAATAATAAAGTTGGCTTCAGAAATAGAGACTACAAATATTCTCCAATAATGAGTCTCACAGAAGAAATGAAATTTGTTCTTAAATCAAATTTCCAGTTGGAGATTGTTCTGAGTTTGTTTTTGTTTTGTTTTAATCTGACATAGAGTTTTAGACTTGAGAATTGTCTCTACAGCAAAAATATCCAGTATTGGTTGGACATCCCTGAATATGTCCAAATATTTACTTGATGAGAAGGTTGTAAATTCTTTTTTTTTTTTGCAAGGGACTGGAGTTTTATTTTTTATTTATTTTTATTTTTTGAGATGGAGTCTTACTCTGTTGCACAGGCTGGAGAGCAGTGATGCGATATCATCTCACTGCAACCTCTGCCTCCGGGTTAAAGTAATTCTCCTGCCTCAGCCTCCTGAGTAGCTGGGATTACAGGTGCATGCTACCATGCCCAGCTAATTTTTGTATTTTTAGTAGAGACAGGGTTTCACCACATTGGCCAGGCTGGTCTCAAACTCCTGATCTCAGGTGATCCACCTGCCTTGGCTGCCCAAAATTCTGGGATTACAGGTGTGAGCTGCTGCACCCGGCTGGACTGGAGTTTTATTATTACTCACATCAGTCTCCAATTTTTATTTTATTTTTAGAGATGGGATATTTTTCTCTCCAGGCTGGAGCACAATGGCATGATGATAGCTCATTGTAACCTCAAACTCAGGCTCAAGTGGTCCTCCTGTCTAAGCCTACCAAAGCACTGAGATTACAGGCATGAGCCAATGGGCCTTTTTTCTTTTTTTGACATAGATGTTTATTGCTACAAACTCACCTCTTAGCACTGCTTTTGGTGCATTCCATAAGTTTTGGTATTTTGTATTCTATTTTTGTCTCAAGATATTTTAAAAGTTCCCTTTTAACTTCTTGACCTATTGTTTAGAAGCACGTTGTTTAATTTCCATGTATTTGGAAATTTTCTTTTTTTTTTTTTTTTTTTTTTTTTGAGACGGAGTCTCGCTCTATCGCCCAGGCTGGAGTGCAGTGGCGCAATCTCGGCTCACTGCAAGCTCTGCCTCCCGGGTTCACGCCATTCTCCTGCCTCAGCCTCCCGAGTAGCTGGGACTACAGGCGCCGCCACCTCGCCCGGCTAATTTTTTTTTTTTTTGTATTTTTAGTAGAGACGGGGTTTCATTGTGTTAGCCAGGATGGTCTTGATCTCCTGACCTCGTGATCCGCCCGTCTCGGCCTCCCAAAGTGCTGGGATTACAGGCTTGAGCCACCGCGCCCGGCCTGGAAATTTTCTAAAATTCCTTCAGTTCTTAACTTCTAGTTTCGTACTTTGGTGGGTAGAAAAGATATTTGATATGATTTCGATCTTCTTAAACTCATTTAAATTTATTTAGACTTGTTTTGTGCCTAAACATATATATATATTTTTTTGAGATGGAGTCTCATTCTGTTGCCAGGTTGGAGTGCAGTGGCACGATCTTGGCTCACGGCAACCTCCAACTCCCAGGCTCACCGCAACCTCCAACTCCCAGGTTCAAGCGAGTCTCCTGCCTCAGCCTCCCGAGTAACTGGGACTACAGGTGGGTGCCACCACGCCTGGCTTATTTTTTTGTATTTTTAGTAGAGATGGGGTTTCACCTTGTTGGCCAGCTTGGTCTCGATCTTTTGACCTTGTGATCCACCTGCCTTGACCTCCCAAAGTGCTGGGATTACAGGCGTGAGCCACCGCACCTGGCCCTAACATGATTTATCCTGGAGAATGTTCCATGTGTGCTAGAGAAGAATGTATATGATGTTGTTGCTGGATGCAATGTTCTGTATATGTTTATTAGGTCCATTTGATGTAAAGTATAGTTTAAGTCCAATGCTTCCTTATTGATTTTTTTTTGTCTGGATGAAATGTCCATTGCTTAAAGTTGGGTATCAAAGTCCCCTACTATTATTGTGTTGCAATCTATCTCTCCCTTCAGGTCCTTTCATATTTGTTTAATATACTTAGGTGTTCCAGTGTTGGTGCATGTATATGTATAATTGCTATAGTCTCTTGATGAACTGACCTCTTTATCTTTATATAATGACCTTGTCTCATTTTACAGCTTTCGACTTAAAGTCTATTTTATCTGATATAAGAATAGTTACCCCTGCTTTCTTTTGATTTCTATTTGCATGGAATATGTTTTGCCATCCTTTTACTTTCAATCTATGCGTGTCCTTAATGGTGAAGTGAGTGTCTTGTAGGCAACATATAGTTGGGTCTTGTTTTTTAAATTCATTCAACCATTCTATGCCTTCTGATTAGAGAATTTAATCCATTTACATTCAAAGTAATTATTGATAGGTAATGACTTACTACCGCCATTTTGTTAGTTTTCTGATTGTTTTGTGGATCCTTTTTTCCTTCTTCTCTTGCTATCTTCCTTTGTGATTTATTTTCTCTAGTGTTAGGTTTTCATTCCTTACTTTTTGTTTTTTGTGAATCTACTATAGGCTTCTGTTTTGTGGTTACCATAAGGCTTACACAGAACATCTTATAGTTATAACAGGCCATTTTAAACTGATAACAACTTTGAGTGCATAAAAAATCTCAGTACTTTTACTCTACTCGCCCCTCATATTTTGTTTTTACTATCAACATTTACATCTTTTTATATTGTGTATCCTTAAGCAACTATTATAGCTATTATTATTATTATTATTTTATTTTTTTCCAAGACAAGGTCTCATTCTGTTGCCCAGCCTGGAGTTCAGTGGCACAATACTGGCTCACTGCAACCTCTGCCTCCCAGGTTCAAGTGATTCTCCTACCTCAGCCTTCTGAATAGCTGGGACTACAGGCATGTGCCACCACACCTAATTTTTGTACTTTTTGGTAGAGACGGGGTTTTACCATGTTGGCCAGGCTGGTCTCGAACTCCTGACCTCAAGTGATCCACCTGCCTCAGCCTTCCAAAGTGCTAGGATGACAGGCGTGAGCCACTGCACCCAGCACTATTAGTATTTTTAAATAGTTTTGCCTAACCTTCATGCTAAAGATATAAGTAACTTGCCACCATTACAATATTATTCTGAATTTGACTGTGTACACTTTTACCAGTGAGTTTTATACTTTTATATGTTTTAATGTTTACTAATTAGCATCCTCTTCTCTCAGCTTGAAGAACTCTGTTCAGCCTTTTTCATAAGACAAGTTTGGTGGTGATGAACTCCCTCAGCTTTTGCTTATCTGAGAAAGCCTTTATTGCTCCTTCATTTCTGAAGGATGGCTTCCAGGCATTCTTGTTTTCTCCTTCAGCACTTTGAATATGGTCATCCCTCAGCATCTGTGGGGAATTGGTTCCAGGACCCTTTGAGAATACCAAAATCCACAGATGCTCAAGTCTTTTATATAAAACAATATAGTATTTGCATATAACAACATATGCATATCCTCCCACACATTTTAAATAATATCCAGATTACCAGTAGTACCTAATACAAAGTAAATGCTATGTAAATAACGGTTATACTATACTGTTTAGGGAATAATGACAAGAAAAAAAAGTCTGTACATGTTTAGTACAGATGGAACCATTGTAGGCTTAACTACATATTTGATCTATGATTGGTTAAATCCATGGATGAAGACCCTGCAGCTACAAAGGGCTGAAGCTTGATTTCAAAGAGGCTGGTCTGGTGCTGGGGTGTGCCTGGAGCCTGAGTTTGTGGGAGCAGGCTGGGTCCTGGGTCCACAGGAGCTGGCCTGGATCATGGGTCTCCAGGGGTGGTCCTGGAGACATGGTTCATGGAGACTGTCCTGGCACTGGTGTCTACAGGAGTGGGTCTGGACCCTGGGTCTGTTGGAGCAGGTTTGGATTCTGAGTCCACTGGAGGTTGGGTCTATGGGGACTGGCCTGGAGCCTGGGGCCAGCCTGGTGTTAGGGCAGGAACGAAGCTTGGATCTGTAGGGGATAGTCTGGGGCCAGGGATCATAGGTACTGGCATGGTACCTGGAGTCCTGGGGGCTGGCCTGAAGACTGGGTCTATGGGGATGTGCGTGGAGGTGAGGTGTGCAGGTGCTGGTCTGGAAGCTAGGTTTTTGAGGGCTGACCTAGGTCCTGGAGCCATGAGAGCCAGCCTGGAACCTGGGTCCACAAGGATATTCCTAGAGCCTGGGTCCATGGGTTCTAGCCCAGTGCTGGGTCTACTAGTATAAGCCTGGACCCTGGATCTGCTAGAAAAGCGCTGAACCCTGGAGCTGCTGGAGCGTGGGGCTGCAGAGGCTCGCCTACAGGGTGGGGTCGCGAGGATCAGCCTGGCCTAGAGCCCGTGTCTGAAGGTGATGGCTTGGTGCCTGAGGCCTAGGGTGCTGCCTTGGCACTGGGGCAGGCTTAAAGCCTGGGGTTATGTGGGCTGACCTGCCTCTGGGCTGTTCTGGAACCTGGGGTAGGCCTGGAGACTAGGTCTGCAGGGGCTGGCCTGGAGGCAGGGTCCACTGAGCAGGCCTGGAGCCTGGTGCTGCACGATCTAGCTTGGCACTGCGGTGGACTTGGAAGCCTAGTCTGTAGGTACACGCCTGGAGTCAGGGAACATGGGGGCCTACCTAGTGATGGGTTTTACTGGGACAGGACCAGTGTTGAGGAATGAGGCAATGTCCGGTACCCACTCCTCCTTCCCTCACACAGAGGGTATCTTTCTCCATGCTGTGCTGTCTGAGGTTTGGGGAAGTGTGACGAGGGTAACGTAAAACTGTCTCTCCTGCCCTCTTCAATGTATCTTTTCTTATTTCTACATGATACCTCATTGCTGCAATCTCTCATCTGATCTCCCTAGCTCTTGTGAAGGTATTTTCATGCATGGATAGTTGTTTACATTGATATTTCTGTGAGGTGATGAGTGCTATAAAGTTCAGTTTCACCGTCTAGCTGATGTTCAAACCCTCAGTTTCTCTCCTATAGATTCTTACTGTAGAGTAAAGAATGAGTAAAATGAGTAAAGAAATCATTTCCAGGGCACAGCGAAAGTTTTAAAGGACAGATTTGAGTAGGGATTGCCTTTTTTTTTAAGCTCCTCAGCTGATTTTTTTTTTTTTTAATTGTATACCAGTTTGAGAACCATTGCTCTGGAATTTGCTGCTCAAAGTGTTCTACATGTTGAAAATGCAGAATTTTAGGCTCTATCCTCTTTAACAAGATCCCCGGATGATTCATTTATACGTTAAAGTTTGATAAACACTGCTCTTGAAAAGGGTCAACCTTGGCTATACATTAGAATCATGTGGGGGGCTTTTAAAAAATGATACATGCATTGATATTTCTTTAAAGCTTTCCAATGATTAAAACATGAATACCACTGAACTACAATGTACAAACACAAATATCTGCTCAGGTATACTCTAGTCATGATAAGTAGATGGAAAAAAGAGAAAGTTTGAACTCCCACTTTCAAGAAGAGACACCGGGGAACTACCTCAACAGAAGAATGCTGCTAGCACCAGAAAGAAAATGACTCTTATGATGATAAAGGCCTGAAGGGTAACTCCCAAATTTCATTTCACAATACTCTAACTGCTATGCTTGTTTATGGCATCTCTGCTCTACCTCTCTAAAACCAGCCTTTGTTGTTGTCCTGTTCTCTGCCCACTCCTCTCCCCAATCCACACCCAAAGATTCTACTCTTGAGATTCCTCAAGAAAACATGTTTTTGACTCTAAGGAATAAAAACGGATCAAGCTCAAAAGAAATTCCCCATTCTGCACTAAGGTTGCAAAGGATATATTCTTACCAACACGTTGTCTTGTGGTTCATCTCATTGCCTTCAGAGTGCCTGCTGGCAATGACGCAGGATACCAGGATTGCGGATAGAACCTAGTCTGTCTCCATAGGAGAAACTGTCTCCTTGCCTGTTGTCTCCTTGCCCCTGAGCTTTCTTAATGTAGTTCTGCTGCCAAAGTGAGTGGATTTTTCCCCTGGGCCTGATTTCTATTGTTAAGTTTTTATATTATTGAAATCTAACAGTGACAGTTGCTGCCCTATAATCTAGACGATGCTTGCAAATGATGAAAAGGAAACATGTCTATCTCTCTCTACTCTTTACAGAAAAACCAGAATGATCATACACGCTGTAAGAAACAATAGTTTCAGTCCATATGACTTCTGTTGTTTCCAAACAACCACAACAAAACCATAACAACGACAAAAAGATATGTTCTTCAACGTTCATGACATTGAGATCTCCCGTCTACTTCCAGTAGGCCTTTTAAAGGACTCTTTTCCTGTCTTACAAAAATATTATATATATTTAAGGTATACAACATGATGTTATACTATATATAGTAAAATGGTCTTTTGTGTGAGGTATTTCCTACATCACACTAAAGAGACTTTGTTAGATAATATAATTAACAAAGCTACATTTCTTCATCTGGTTCAATGTGGAACTAAGGTATTATCATCAGGGATATAAGGATCACAGCTGCTTACAGGTAGTATATGATCTAGAGCTATGATTCCTTGTCCACAAAACAGGGATAAGACTCTCTCCTTTTTAGTTCTGCTATCAAGATGAAATGAGATAATACATATATAACTTTGTAAATTGCAAAGTGGTCTACAAGATTTAGATATGCTTATTATTAGTTGGTAGGAGTGAGTGATGTATGCTGGAAGACGAGTAAAGAAATCATTTCCAGGGCACAGCAAAAGTATTAAAGGACAGATGAAGTTCTCTGATGGCAAATCTCTGCACAGGGGAACAAGGGTTCTATTTCTAGTTTCCTATTAAAGGTAAGAGGCAACACTAGACATTGCCTTTGACATTAGTTTCAAGCAAGCAGACTGATCAGAGGCAATGCATATGTGATTCAACACTCCATGGAGAGGGTGTCTGTCAATTCTGTCATGACCATTAGGCTCTCTGCCTCATTCAGTTTAAGTACATACAAATCCCTAAACTCCACTGCCATTCAAACTGGCAGATACTAAAGCTTGAGCACTAAAGGGAAAACAAGGGGTGCTTTTTCAGATCTAATAATGGCTGGCCAGAGGATTCTATCCCTGGCAGCACAGCTGCTTCTACCAGGAAATTGATGAGATGAGCTTGTGAGATGATGGCTGATTTCACATCAGGAAGTTCGGTGTGATTTGAAAGAAAGACTGCATTCCAAGGCTCTGCCCTGCCGCGAGACAGGCAGGCCTATTTCTATTCAGCTGCTCTCTACCATGCAAAATGACGTCACTTTCTAGAACACAGACAATCTCTGGGAACAACCTGCCGGCAAGCAAGCACCAAAACTTCTGGAAAAAGAAAATAAGCTGTAGTCATCATATGCTAGGGATATGAAACAAACAGATGATAATTTCATTCCTCAGCTGTTAACACTGTTTCTTCTCTCTTCACAAGTTGCTTTCATTTTTATTTTTGTGTTTTTTTCGGATGGAGTCTCCATCTATTGCCCAGGTTGGAGTGCGGTGGCGTGATCTTGGCTCACTGCAACCTCCACCTCCCAGGTTCAAGCGATTCTCCTGCCTCAGCTTCCTGAGTAGCTGGGATTACGGGTGTGTGCCACCACGCCTGACTAATTTTTGTAATTTTAGTAGAGACAAGAATTTGACATATTGGCCAGGTTGGTCTTGAACTCCTGAACTCAGGTGATCTGCCCACCTTGGCCTTCCAAAGTGCTGGGATTACAGGCGTGAGCCACTGCGCCCGGGCTCCTCACAAGTTGCTTTGAAATAAATCGCTCAAGTTCTTCTAGGATGACTAACAGGATGACTAACAGTGAAGTTATAAATATTATTGAGGGAAATATAATGAAATATTTAATGTTAGAATGTTGGATTGTTCCAAAGCCCAGTGCTTGGTTCTATTCCACATAAGATCATGCCCTTGGTGACGTTACCAACTCTCATAGCATTGAATGTCATTTATATGTAGACCCCAAATTTGATAACTTCAGCCCAAATCTTTGTCTCAAACTTCACAATATGTGTACAACTGCCTATCTGAGATCTCTATTTAGATGTCTGATAGACACCTTGAACTTCACGTGTTCAAGATCAAACTCCTTTTTGCAATTTTTTGTTTTGAAATAATTTCAGATTTATAAAAAGTTATAAGAATGGTACAAAAAATTCATATTCTCTTTATCCAGATTCCCTGATAATTAACATTTTCCAATATTTAATCATTCTCTTAATCCATATATCGTATATAAAGATATCATTATTTTCTGAGCCACTTGAAATTGTAGACATGATGACCCTTTATTTCCAAAATACGTCTATGTATTTCCTAAGAACAAGAACATCCTCTAACATAACCATAGTATAATTATCCAATTCGAGAAGTTGACGCAGTACTGTTAACTGATCCACAGGTCTTACTCATATTTAAGTCAATTGCTCCAGTGTGTTACTGCAAAGCAAAATATATATATTTTTTTCTGATTCAGGGTCCATCCAACCCAGAATCACAAATTATATTCAGTTGTCACGTCATATTAGTCTTCTTTAATCTTCAACAGTTCTTCTCTGATGACTTCAATATATTTTGTACAAGGTTCCCTAATTTTTGTTTTTTAAATTTTTTTAAAATTGTGGCAAAATACACATAACATACCATCTTGTTTTTTTAAATTTTTTAATTTTTTTTTTGAGACTGAGTCTAGGTCTGTTGCTCAGGCTGGACTGCAGTGGCAAGTTCTTGGCTTGCTGCAGCCTCTACCTCCTGGGTTCCAGTGATTCTCCTGCCTCAGCCTCCCAGGTAGCTGGAATTACAGGAATGCATCACTGTGCCTGGCTAAGTTTTGTATTTTTAGGAGAGATGGGGTTTTACCATGTTGGCCAGGCTGGTCTTGAACTCCTGATCTCAGGTATCTGCCTGCTTTGGCCTCCCAAAGCGCTAGGATTACAGATGTGAGCCACCGCGTCCAGCCTTTAATTATTTTTTTAAGTGTGCAGTTCAGTAGTGTCAAGTACATTCACACTGTTGTGCAACCAATCTCCAGAACTCTTCATCTAGCAAAATTAAAACTCTACATCACAGATATATGTGTGATATACAGATACACACACATACATGACATAACATTTTATATTTGTGAGCATATATATATATATACACACACATACACACATATAGGCCATGATTTCTTTCTTTTTTTTTTTGGGGGGGGGGAGACAGCATTTCACTCTGCCACCCTGGCTGGAGTGCTCGTTGCAGCCAACTCCCTGGGCTCAAGCCATGCCCCTGCCTCAGCTTCCCTAGTAGCTAGGACTATATGCACCATGTCCAGCTATTTTTTATTTTTTGTAGAGACAGGGTCTTGCTATATTGCCCAGGGTGGCCTTGAATTCCTGAGCTCAAGTGATCCTCCTGCTCGGCCTCCCAAAATGCTGAGATTACAGGTGTGAGCCACTGCACCTCACCTTACCACAATTTCTTTGTCCATTCTTTTATGAATGAACACTTAAAGATTGTTTCCATTTCTTGGCTATTGTGAATAATGCTGCAATGAACATGAGAGTGCAGAAATCTCTTCGACTCATTTCCTTTGGACATATGCCCAGAAATGGGATTGCTGGATCACATGGTAGTTCTTTTTTTTTTTTTTTCCTTAAGACAGTCTCGCTGTATCCCCCAGGCTGGAGTACAGTGGCACTATCTTGGCTCTCTTCAACCTCTGCCTCCTGGGTTCAAGTGATTCTCATGCATCAGTCTCCCGAGTAGCCGGGATTATAGGCACGTGCCACAACACCCAGCTAATTTTTGTATTTTTAGTAGAGATGGGGTTTCGCCATGTTGGCCAAGCTGTTCTTGAACTCCTGACCTCAGGTGATCCACCCGCCTTGGCTTCCCAAAGTGCTGGGAGGTGTGAGCCACTGAACCCTGCGGTGGTTCTATTTAAAAATTTTTGAGGAACCTCCATACTGATTTTCAAAATGGCTACACTTTTTAATTGTTTGGAGATAGGGTCTCGCTATGTTGCCCAGGCTGGAGTGAAGTGGTATGGACACAGCTCAGTGCAGCCTCAACCTCCTGGGCTCAAGCAATCCTCCCACCTCAGCCATCCATGTAGCTGAAACCATAGGTGCGAGCCACTATGCCCAGCCTCAAAATGGCTGTACTAATTTACATTCCCATTAATAGTGTATAAACGTTCCCTTTCCTCACCAGTAACAAGTATTCTCACCAATACTTGTTATCTTTTGTCTTTCTAACGTGTTTGAAGTGCTATCTCATTGTGGTTTTGATTTGTATTTCCCTGATGATCAGTGATGTTGAACACCTTTTCATATACTTGTTGACCATTTTTATGTCTTCCTTGGAAAAATGTCTATTCAGCTCCTATGCCCATTTTTAAATCAGGTTATTTGTTTTTCTGTTATTGAGTTGTATGAGTCTCATATATTTTGGATTTAATCCCTTATCAGATAGATATATGGACTATAAATATTTTGTTCCATTCTGTGGGACACTTTTTCATTTCATTGATGGTTCCCTCTGCTGTGCAGAAACATTTTAATCTGATGTAGCCCTACTTGTTATTTTTGCTTTTGTTGCCTGTTTTTAGTGTCATATTAAAAAAAATCATTGCCAAGACTAATGTCATGGAGCTTTTCCCCTATATTTTCTTCTAGGATTTTTATGGTTTCAGGTCTTATGTTTAAATCTTAAATCCATTTGAGTTTATTTTTGTGTATGGCATAAGATAAAAATCCAATTTTATTCTGTTTTTGTTTTTGTTTTGAGACAGGGTCTCACTTTGTCATTCAGGCTGGAGTCCAGTGGCATGAACACAGCTCACTGCAGCCTCCGCTTCCCACACTCAAGTGATCCTCCTGCCTCAGCCCCACAAGTAGCTGGGACTACAGGCACGTGTCACCATGTCCAGCTAATTTATTTTTATTTTTATTTTTTTGTAAAAACGGGGTTTCAAAATGTTGTCTAGGCTAGTCTTGAACCCCTGAGCTCAAGGGATTCCTGCCTCAGCCTCCTGAGTAGCTGGCTAATTAGTGCCCGGATAATTTTTGTAATTTTAGTAGAGACAGGGTTTCACCATGTTGGCCAGGCTGATCTCAAACTCCTGGCCTCAAGTGATCCACCTGCCTCAGCCTCCCAAAGTGCTGGGATTACAGGTGTAAGCCACCATGACTGGCAAGCCACTGCACCCAGCTCATTCTTTGTTTTGATGCTAAAAGACTGCTAGGTTTGGCCAAAGTGAGCCCCTTCAAGTTGTTTCCTGTCCTTTTGACATGTCATCATTACTTGAGCACTTTTAAAGTTTCTGGCACAATAAGATGCCCCAGGCTCATCTTATCCTTTCTCTGCCCTGGCCCAGAATAGGCTAGATCTCAAAGGCACCTGATTTTTTTACTGGAGAGTGGCATTTAAAAACCTACATCTGGGTGTTGTGTGATCATTGTTATTGGAGGGTCATTTGTCACAGGCCATCTCGGTAATGAAGTTAAGAAAGTATGTTTGAGGGTGTATATTTATATCCATCTCTGTATCTCAATATTAAAAACCATGGGTTTACACTAATATCTCTAATTCTATTCCAATATCAAAGGGTTCATTCTGTAGCAGGATGAGCCACAGACAAGAACCCCTCAGACACTGAGTTGTGGAAGGAAAGGGCTTTATTCAGCTGGGAGCATCGGCAGACTCATGTCTCCAAAAACTGAGCTCCCTGAGTGAGCAATTCCTGTCCCTCTTAAGGGCTTTCAACTCTAAGGGGGTCCACACGAGAGGGTCGTGATTGATTGAGCAAGCAGCGGGTACGTGACTGGGGGCTGCATGCACCGGCAATTAGAACAGAACAGAACAGGGATTTTCACAGTGCTTTTCCATACAATGTCTGGAATCTATAGATAGCATAACCGGTTAGGTCAGGGGTCAATCTTTAACTACCAGACCCAGAGTGCAGCAGTGGGCTGTCTGCCCGTGGATTTCATTTTTGCCTTTTAATTTTTCCTTCTTCTTTCTTTGGAGCCAGAAATTGGGCATAAGACAATATGAGGGGTGGTCTCCTCCCTTAATTCTAGTTTCCTCCCTTTCCATATTTGTAACTCCCTTTTCTAACAATGAGAGACCTACCTCCTATTATCCTCACTTTACTTATGTACTCAGTCCCAGGATACATAGAAAGTAGTTTCAGAATTTCCAAGTCATACCACAGCAGAAGACTGAACTCTTGATCTTTTGTTCCAAATGGGGTCCGCCCACAGCCTTTCCCATTTCAGTTGATGGCAACTCCATCCTTCTAGTTGCTCAGATCAAAAACCCTGGAATCATCCTGGAGTCTTTACTCTGTCTTTCATACTACACATCTATCTAATCTGTCAGAAAATCCTATCAGTTCTATCTTCAAAATGTATTCAGAATCTAACCACATCCCACCACCTCCACCGCTATCAATCACCCTGGTCCAAGCCACCACCATCGTCTTGGGCCTAGATTGCTCCCAGCTAGTCTCCCTGCCTCTACACTTACCCCTTAATCAGTCTGTCATCAACATAGCAGTCAGGGTAGTGTTTTTAAAAATGTAAGTCTCTTTCAATCACTCCTCTGAACATTCCAGTGATCACAAAACACTCAGATGTAGGTTGTTAAAACTCTGTTTCACTCAAGAGTAAAACCCAGAGTCTTAAAAATGCCCCTATAACTTTCTGGCCTCACCTCCTATTACTGCCTCCATCATCCTACTCTACTCCAAACACACTAGCCTCCTTGCTATTTGTCACACACTACAGCTATAATCTTATTTATGCCCTTGGCTATGATTCCTCTACCAGAAACGAGTATTTTACTTCCTTCAAGGGTTCAATCTCACTTCAACAAGGCCCACACTGACTACTGTATTTGATATGTATACTTGATATTACAACCACCCTCCCAACTCTAGCAGTCCCCATTCTCCTTACCCTACTCTATGTTTTCGTCTTCTACAGCACTTATCACTTTCTAATATACCATATATTATATCATTTACTAATTTTTTATGTTTATTATTCATTGCTTATTCTCCACCCTTGGATCACTGCTAGAATTTATGAGGACATGAATTTTTGTCTCTTTCGTTCACTGATGAACAAAGGGGCCTAGAACAGTATCCAGCAAGCTGTAGACACTCAACAAATATTTGCTGATGTTGAATGAATAAATTATTAGAAACCCAGAATTATGAATTGTTTCCCCCCTATTTTGGCAGCATGGTTTGACTAACAATTTTCTGTAAAACAATTTGATTTTTAATCTATAATAGTAATTTGGACCAATAGCTCTCATATTTATTTTTCAAACCAGCATTCTCTCAAAGAGGAATGTGTCCTTAAAAGAAATTTAGTAACACACTCACACCAGTGAGCCAAGGTACTTCAAATGAATGTTAAATCAAACTTCCAGAGAAAATGCCATAGTTTTTATTTAACATGTATGCATACTTATGTGTGTACATATCAGTACAAGCATACCTCATTTTATTGTGCTTCACTTAATTGTGACTCAGATACTATGCTTTTTTTTTTTTTTTTTAAATAAATTGAAGGTTTGTGGCAACCTGGCATCCAGTAAGTCTGTTAGCACCATTTTTCCAATAGCACATGCACACTTCATGTCTCTGTGTCACATTTTGTTAAATCTTGCAATATTTCAAAATTTTCCATTATTATTTTTTTTCTTATGGTGATGTGTGGTCCTTAATGTTACTACTATAATTGTTTTGGGGCACCATAAACCATGCCCATAGAAGATGGCGAACTTAATAAATGTTGTATGTATCCTCACACTCCAACAACCAGCTGTTCCCCCAACTCAGTCCCTCTCTTTGGGCCTCCCTGTATCCTGAGACACAACAATATTGAAATTAGCCAGTTAATAACCTTTCAAAGGCCTGTAAGTGTTCAAGTAAGAGGAAAAGTCACACGTCTTTAACTTTAAATCAAAAGCTAAAAATGATTATGCATAGTGAGAAAAGCAGGTTGAAAGCCGAGACAGGCTGAAAGCTAGGCTTCTTGAGCCAAATAGTGAGGCAAATTTGTAAATGCAAAGGAAGAGTTCTTCAAGGAAATTTAAAGTGCTACTCCAGTGATCACATGAATAACAGGAAAGTTAAACAGTCGTCATGCTGATACGCAGAAAGTTTTAGTGGTCTGGATAGAAGATCACACAAGACACAACATTCCCTTTAACCAAAGCCTAATCCAGAACAAGGCCTTAACTCTCCTCAATTCTGTGAAGGCTGAGAGAGATAAGAGAGCTGCACAAGACAAGTTTGAAGCTGGCAGAGGTTGGTTCATGAGGTTTAAGGAAAGAAACCATCTGTATTAAGTCTACTCATACTGCTATAAAGAAATGCCTGAGGCTGGGTGTGGTGGCTCATGCCTGTAATCCAGCACTTTGTGAGGCCAAGGCAGGCAGATCATCTGAGGTCAGCAGTTCGAGACCAGCCTGACCAACATGGTGAAACCCTGTCTCTACTAAAAATACAAAATCAGCCGGCATGGTGGCGTGTGCCTGTAATCCCAGGCACTTGGGAGGCTGAGGCAGGAGAATCACTTGAACCCAGGCGGTGGAGGTTGCAGTGAGCCAAGATCACACCATTGCACTCCAGCCTGGGCAAAAAGAGTGAAACTCCATCTTGAAAGAAAGAAAAGAAAAGGAGAAGAGAAGAGAAGAGAAGGAAAAGAAAAGAAGGAAAGGAAGGAAAGGAAGGAAGGAAGGAATAAAGGAAGGAAGGAAGGAATAAAGGAAGGAAGGAAGGAAACGAAAGGAAAGGAAAGGAAAGGAAAGGAAAGGAAGAAAGGAAGAATTAAAAGGAAATATCTGAGACTGGGTAATTTACAAATAAAAGAGGTTTAATTGGCTCACAGTTCTGCAGGCTACAAAGGAAGTATAGCGGCTTCTGTTTCTTGGGAGGCCTCAGGAAACTTACAATCATGGTGGAAGGCAAAGGGGAAGCAAGGCATCTCACATGGCTGGAGCAGGAGGAAAAGAGTGAGGGGGAAGGTGCTACACACTTTTAAACAACCAGATCTCGGGAAAACTCTATCACAAGAACAGCACTAGGGGAATGGTGCTAAACCATTCATGAGAAGCCACCCCCATGTCCAATCACCTCCCACCAGGCCTACCTCCAGCACTGGGGATTATCTTTCAACATGAGATTTGGGCAGGGACACAGATTCAAACCACATCACCATCTCCATAACATAAAAGTGCGAGATGAAGTAGCAAGTGCTGATATAGAAGCTGCAGCAAGTTATCCAGGAGATCTAGGTGAGATCACTTATTAAGGTGGCTACAACAACAGATTTTCAATGTAGATTAAACAGCCTTCTACTGGAAGAAGATGCCATCTAGGACTTTCATAGATGGAGTAAGGTCAACGTCTGGCTTCAAGGCTTCAAAGGACAGGCTGACTCAGATTAAGGGATAATGCAGCTGGTGACTTTAAGTTGAGGCCAATGCTCATTTACCATTGTGAAAATCCCAGGATCTTTAAGAATTATGCTAAATCTATTGTGCCTGTGCTCTATAATTCAAACAGCAAAGCCTGGGTGACAGTATATCTGTTTACAGCATGGTTTACAGAATATTTTAAGTTCATTGTTGAGACCTGCTGCTCAAAAAGAAAAAAAATTCCTTTCAAAATATTACTGCTCACTGACAATCTACCTGATTACCAAAGAGGTCTGATGGAGATGTACAGGAGATTAATGCTGTTTTCATGCTTATTAACATCCAACTGGTAGCCCATGGATCAAGCAGTAATTTTGACTTTCAAGTCTTATTTTAAGAAATACATTTCATAAGACTATAGCTGCACAAATAGTGATTCCTCTGATGGATCTAGGCAAAGTAAATTGAAAAAAATGAAAAGGATTCATCATTCTAGATGCCATTAAGAACATCTGTGGCTCATAGGAGGAAGTCAAATTATCAACATTAACAGGAGTTTGGAAAAAGTTGATTCCAACCCTCATGGTTTCAAGGTGTCAGTGGAGGAAGTAACTGCAGATGTGGTAGAAATAGCAAGAAAATTAGAAGTTGAACCTGAAGATGTGACTGAATTGCTGCAATCTTAAGATCAAACTTGAAGGTATGAGAAGTTGCTTCTTATGGATGAGCAGAGAAAGTGGTTCCTTGAGATGGAAACTACTCCTGGTGAAGATGCTGTGAACATTGTTGAAATGACAACAAAGGATTTAGAATATTCCATAAACTTTGTTGATAAAGCAGTGGCAGGATTGGAGAAGATTGACTCTAATTTTGAAATAAATTCTACTGTGGGTAAAATGCAGTCAGACGGCATTGCGTGCTACAGAGAAATCTTTCATAAAAGGAAGAGTCCATTGATGTGCCAAACTTCATGGTTAATCTTATTATAAGAAATTGTCACAGCCACCCCCACCTTCAGTAGCCACCACCCTGACCAGTCAGCAGCTGTCAACATCAAGGCAAGACCCTCCACCAGTCAAAAGATTTTAACTTGCTGAAGGCTCAGGTAATTGTTAGCATTTTTCAGCAAAAAGGTATTTTTAAATTAAAGTACATAGGCTGGGCGCGGTGGCTCATGCCTGTAATCCCAGCACTTTGGGAGGCCGAGGCGGGCGGATCACAAGGTCAGGAGTTCGAGACCACGGTGAAACCCCGTCTCTACAAAAAAAAAAAAAAAAAAAAAATTAGCTGGGCGCTGTGGCAGGTACCTGTAGTCCCAGCTACTCAGGAGGCTGAGGCAGGAGAATGGCGTGAACCCAGGAGGCAGAGCTTGCAGTAAGCCAAGATTGCGCCACTGCACTCCAGCCTGGGTGACAGAGCGAGACTCCGTCTCAAAAAAAAAAAAAAAAAAAATTAAAGTATATAAATGTCTTTTTCTAGACATAATGCTATTGCACACTTAACAGACTTAACAGACTACAGTATAGTGAAACATTACTTTTATATGCACTGGGAAACCAAAAAATCTGACTTGCTTTATTGCAATATCCATTTTATTGCAATGGTCTGGAACTGATTCTGCAATATCTCCAAGATGTGCCTATATATATATATATATATATATATACACACACACATACACACACACACACACATATATACCTCTGCTTTTAATGATACTGTGAGGGCCTAGAATTTCATTTGGAGTTAATGCACACATTTGACAAACTTGACTATTTTGAGAACAATGTTTTTAAACCCTCAAGTTCTCTGTCTGCTGATCAAAATGGACATTAACATCCTAACATACTTTGCATTTTCCTAGTATCTACAAAGCCAGATATTTTTATCTTTTAATTTTTCTAATTTTTAAAAATTTATTTATTTTTTTTAAAGAGATGGGGTCTTGCTCTATTGCTCTGGCTAGAGTGCAGTGGGATGATCATGGTTCACTGCAGCCTTGACATCCTGGGCTCTGGTGATTCTCTCACTTCAGCCTACTGAGTAGCTGGGGACAATTGGCAATTTTTTTTTTGGTGGGGTAGAGATGAGGTCTCCCTACGTTGCCCAGGCTGGTCTCAAACTCCTAGGCTCAGGTGACCCTCCTGCCTCATTTTTCCGATGTGCTGGGATTGCAGGCATGAGCCTGTAAGGCTTTATTTCTGGAAGCCTTTATTTTATTTGGAAGGTTTTATTTTTTATTTTTTTGAGACAGAGTCTTGCTCTGTCGCCCAGGCTGGAGTATAGTGGCACTATCTCAGCTCGCTGCAATCTCTGCCTCCTGGGTTCAAGAGATTCTTGTGCCTAGCCTCCCAAGTAGCTGGGACTATAGTCGTGCGCCATCACACGTGGCTAATTTTTTTTGTATTTTTAGTAGAGACGTGGTTTCTTCATGTTGGCCAGGCTGGTCTTGAACTCCTGACCTCAAGTGATCTGCCTGCCCTCAGCCTCTCAAAGTGCTGGGATTACAGGCATGAACCACTGTGCCCGGCCACAGGCTTGATTTTTAACATGTGGTGTACCAAGGGTTTTTGTATGTAAAATTTTGTGTAAACGTATTTTCATTGTGGAACCTAACACTTGCATCAAAATTTCAAAGGAGTCTCTGACCTAAAATAAGTTAAGAATCACAGCATTAAACTTGTAGAGTTCCTCCATTAAAAATTAGCTTCCCAGGCTGGGCGTGGGGGCTCAGGCCTGTAATCCCAGCACTTTGGGAGGCTGAGACAGGTAGATCACAAGGTCAGGAGATCGAGACCATCCTGGCTAACACGATGAAACCCCATCTCTACTAAAAATACAAAAAAATTAGCCATGTGTGGTGGTGGGTGCTTGTAGTCCCAGCCACTTGGCAGGAGGCTGAGGCAGGAGAATGGCGTGAACCCGGGAGGCGGAGCTTGCAGTGAGCAGAGATCGCGCCACTGCACTCCAGCCTGGGCAACAGTGAGAGACTCCGTCTCAAAAAAAAAAAAAAAAAAATTAGCTTCCCGAGGACTGAGACCATGTCTGTCCCATCATCAAATCCTAGTTCCTAGCAAGTAGTAAATAATAAATGTTGAACAAATAAAAATGAGGAAATGAATAAACAATGAATGAACAAATCACTAATATACTACCTCAGCTCACACTATCTCTTCTTTGCCCAGCTTTCTAAGGGTTGGGTCACAGTAGCCCACATGACTGATAATGAGTCAGAGAGGGAATAAGACTTGCTCAATGAAGTTACCACTAAACTTGCCTGGGGGCAACCTTTGTAGGAGTGAAAAAGAAATTTTGAAGATGCAAAACACATTTGTCTTTCTGTACATTTTTAAAGTAAAATGTGGCTGGGTGCGGTGGCTCATGCCTCTAATCCCAGCACTTTGGGAGGCTGAGGCAGGAGGACTGCTTGATCCCAGGAGTTGAGACCAGCATGGGCAACATGAGAGACTCTGCCTCTACAAAACACAAAAACTTAGCTAGGCACGGTGGCACATACCTGTAGTCCCAAGCTACTCAGGTGGCTGAGGTGGGAGAATTGCTTGAGCCTGGGAAGTTGAGGCTGCAGTGAGCTGTGATTGTGCCACTGCACTCTAGCCTAAGTGACAGAGTGAGACTCTGTCTGAAAAAAAATCTACTTTTATGGCGTTTTTGAGGCACGGGTTTCCGGGAGCTTTGGGGATGCTGTGTACTTCTAGGTACTAAGAGGAAAGGCCCAGAGTGCTGGCTGCTAAGAGCTTGCTCCAAGTCCCAGGCTTAAGGGGAGAAGGTAATATTTATTACCTTTAAAGTTCCCTGTTTGGCTGTCCAACTCAGCTTATAAAAGAAAGAAAGGAGACAGAAATTCAAATAAGAATTCTGCCTAGGAGTAAACACTGTGGATCTCTACTGCATCTTTTTGGAACCTGAGTATATTAGACACAGCACAGAGGCTACTCTTCCCTAACATCGTACCCTGACCTTCAAAGGGAGTTTGAAATTTTTATTATCCAATTTCTGCACTATGCTGGCCATAAAGAATCATTTCTATTTATAAGGGAATTATCCACTAAGGTTGATCAGGCTATTGTTCAGGACAGATTCTATCTCTGGAATGGCTGCATCTATTCTGCTGAGGAAACTTTCTGCCATGGATGGCTTGGCAATGAATTACCAGAAATACTCAAGAGGACAGCAAGTTGCCTTCTGTCTCTGCTTTACACACAGCAGAAAATCCAAGTGGTTATGGAATACAGTGAGATACCCACAAACAATCAGTTACCAGAAGCTCTCTAAGATTACAGTGATGACTAACGTCAGAGATGAAGCCTTCCAAGAACCTCTTCTCAAATTTTTTTTTTTTTTTTTTTTGACAGAGTCTTGCTCTGTCACCCAAGCTGGAGTGCAGTGGCACAATCTCAGCTCACTGCAAGCTCCATCTCCTGAGTTCAAGCCATTTTCCTGCCTCGGCTTCCTAAGTAGCTGCCTAATTAGTACCTGGCTAATTTTTGTATTTTTAGCAGAAACAGTTTCACCATGTTGGCCAGGCTGGTATCAAACTCCTGACCTCAAGTGATCCACCTGCCTCAGCCTCCCAAAGTGCTGGAATTATAGGCATGAGCTACTACGCCTGGCCTCAAGAAGCTCTTCTCTAAACCAGACCTACGAGTGATATTCTTGACAATGGAATGGATTATTCGAAGCACAGAAAACAGAAGGGAAAACAAACAAACATGAATACAGCAGGGAACTCTTCCACATAGCTTTTATGCTGGGCAAAAGAGCTCTAACTGTGGGCAGGAGTTGTTCGAACTTCATTACTCAACGTTAAAAAAAAATGCTTCAGTGGGTACCTACTATGTGTTAAAGCATAGCGCTACTCACAATGAGAGAACTAGGGTGAATAAGATGAGAAGAGTTCATGATCTCTAATACTAGAGACAAAATATGAACACTAATAACTGGAATGCAGGTGAAAAAGAGATACAAATACATTTAGAAGAGACAGAACATTTAGCTAGTGGCAGTGGGGTCTTGTTGCTTCTGCTTGGTGGATTAAAGAAAGAAGGAAAGAAGGTTAGGGCCTTGGATGCCCAGCTAAGTAGGCTTCTTTTCTTTTTATTTTCCCTTCCTTCTTTTCTTCCTCCCTCCCTCCCTTTCTTCCTGCCTAATACTTTACATCCTTAAAAGTTTTAAGTAGAGAACTGAAGATAAGAACTGCTCTCTGGAGAAATTAATACAGTAGTAGTGAGGTTTGTAGCAATGGGAATTGAGAGACAGAGCCAACAGATATAAATTTAGGATATAAATCAACAGGTCCAGTCAACTAACTGTTGTGGGGAACACTAAGTGGTAAGAATCAAAGGTGACTTGGAGAATGCTGATGTCATTCAAGAACAGGTGCCCAGGAGAGAAATAGAAGGCTGGACAGATGATGTGTGGTTCTGGACACACTCAAGTGTTAGTGAAGCTACCTGACAGGCTGTTGGAAATGTGCGAGTGAAGCCCTGAGGAGAGGTCTGGGCTGCTGAAGCTATAGATGTGAGACTATTCTGCATACAAATGAGCTGTTACCATGAAAGTGGATGAGATCAACAAGGGAGACAGCAAAGGAGGAGGAAAGAGAAGGGTAAAGGGCAGAACCATAGGGAAAACTTGCATTTAGGATAAGAAAAAGACCCTCATGGTGCTACGAAAGAAGGAATCATCAGAGCAGTAATCTGAGAATCAGCAGACTGTCACAAAGCAAGAAAGAGGCTCAAGAGGACACAGGAGGTCACAATAGAAAATACTACCCAGAGGTCAAAAAGGATGGGGCTTGAGAAAAATGCCAGCCAGACATCGAGGAGCATTTATCACTAGACTTTTGGTGGGATCAGAAATCAGAGGTTTCAAGTGCAAAGGTTAAAGAGGGAACAAATGGGCTATTCAATTCATATTTGTTGGTGTCCATCTGTCTTTACTGCTTGCCTCTTCTTTTTCCTTCCTGAACTCACCATCTGTTCACTTTCACTGCTATGTGCAAGTTTCTAAAGACTCCTCAATTTAAGGATTCAATAGATACTGACAAATACTGACAAAAGTAATTAATAAATCCCCCTAAGAAATCCTAGGTTCCTAGAAGGGTCACTGCTTATTCACATTTTGTTTCCCAAGCAAAGATATCCTGAAGACAAGTGAAATGGTCTGCGGATAGAGAAGGCTGACTGTAAGTGCACCACTGAGTAAATGACACTTCCAAAGTCTTTCCGACTATCACAGAGACTCTAAACTTTTCTAAACACTCTGAAGATATTCTTTTGACACCTCACATTTAGTGAGAAGCTTTCTTAGAACTTAAGTGCATTTAGCCATTTCAAGTCTATAGCAGAATACGGCATTAAATGATAAAGCTCCCCTACCAAATTTAATAAGGCTAACTGTTCCATTCATAGATGAAAGAAAAACATAACAAATTTTGGTATATGCCTCTTTCAAAATCAGCCAATAACTTCCCAAACATCTTCACTGAACACATACGATGTGGAGAAGTGTTGGGGGGGGGGGGACAAAATTATAGGATATGACTACTAATGTTATGCACCAATCTCAATTAATAGGGGGTACACTTGCAGGGTACATAAGTATAATCTGGATTTAACATAATCTTTTGGGTTTACCTAAAACATTACTGGTTACTGGCAAGTTACTGTATCTTTTTTTTTGAGATGGAGTTTCGCTCTTGTTGCCCAGGCTGGAATGCAATGGCACAATCTCGGCTCACTGCAACCTCTGCCTCCCCAGTTCAAGTGATTCTCCTGCCTCAGCCTCCCAAGTAGCTAGGATTACAGGCATGCGCCACCACGCCCAGCTAATTTTGTATTTTTAGTAGAGACGGGGTTTCACCATGTTGGTCAGGCTGGTCTCGAACTCCTGACCTCAGGTGATCCGCCCTCCTTGGCCTCCCAAAGTGCTGGGATTACAGGTGTGAGCCATCGCACTCCACCTATTGTATCTTAAAAAGTAGATTATCATTATGAAAAGCACACATTGATTTCTAAAAGTCAGTATTTTATCCCAGTACTTTGAGAAGCTGAGGCAGGATGACTGCTTGAGGCGAGGAGTTTAAGACCAGCCTGGGCAACATAGCAAGACCCTGTCTCTACAAAAATATTTTGAAAAAATTAGCTGGGCATGGTGGCATGCCCCTATCATCTCAGCTACATGGGAGGCTAAGGTGGGAGGCTCACTGGAGCCCAGGAGTTTGAGGTTAATTAAGTCCCTAAGTTATACAAAAAGATATATTTCCAAAGTTCTTCAGTAACTTAGGTACTTAGAAATTCATGAGTATTTTCTCACTGATTCAATGATATTAATAATGGTTAGGTCAAACCATGGACTTAACCATGGTGGTGATTTGTATCCCTAGAGCCTGGTACAGTATGTCGCATGTGGTGTTCTAAAAGGTTGCTGAACAAATGATTGAATGAGTCAACAAATAAAGAAAGTGTAGGCCTATACTATTCTGAAGGTAAGTAATAAAAATTATTACATATAAAAATGTTTCCTTTGAAAAATACTTTCTGAATTCTAGCTTAGTTGTAAAGAACAATCTCTCCTATGGTTCATTCTCTAATTTTTGTGGTTGAATGAGAATTTCTTTCCCAGCTATGATATTAATTACATATTACATTTCAGTTATCCTCGACATTTTCTTACGTCCACTGGGAAGGCCCTATAAGGAAACTTAGAGGAATGAAAGGAAATAGATGATGATGAGGAGGAGTGATGCAAGTATCTGGAGACACTTTCTTTCTTTTTTTTTTTTTTTGAGATGGAGTCTCGCTGTGTCACCCAGGCTGGAGTACAGTGGCACGATCTCAGCTCACTGCAAGCTCCGCCTCCTGGGTACACACCATTCTCCTGCCTCAGCCTCCTGAGTAGCTGGGACTACAGGTGCCTACCACCATGCCTGGCTAATTTTTTGTATTTTTAGTAAAGACGGGGTTTCACCGTGTGTTAGCCAGGCTGGTCTCGACCTCTGGAGACGCTTTCTACAGAGACAATCATCAGGGTTGGTTGAACCAATCCTGTCATCATTTGTTCAACATTAGCCTAACTGGAACAAGGTGAGAACAGAGGGGTGAGAGGGGGTGTGAGAGGGGGTCTTGGTCACAACAGATTGCAGCTGTGATGGGGGAAAAGCAGTCTGAGGAAAGGAGTCTTTCTGTGCAAGCTTATCTAAGGCTGGTATTCATCCAAACAAAAGTAGTATAGTAGAATTGTTAAGTGTAAGGACTTGGGCCAAACTTTCTGGGTTCAAGTCTCAGCCCCCTACTTGTTAGCTATGAGATGTCAGACTAGGTACTTAATCTCTCTATATCCCACTAAAATGAGTATAATAAGAATACCTACCTCGGCTGGGTGCGGTGGCTCACGCCTGTAATCCCAGCACTTTGGGAGGCCGAGGCGGGCGGATCACCTGAGGTCAGGAGTTTGAGACCAGCCTGGCCAACATGGTGAAATCCCATCTGTACTAAAAATACAAAAATTAGCCGGGTGTGGTGGCGGGTGCCTGTAATCCCAGCTACTCAGGAGGCTGAGGCAGGAGAATCACTTGAACCCGGGAGATGGAGGTTGCCGTGAGCCAAGATTGCGCCAATGCACTCCAGCCTAGGCAACAAGAGTGAAACTTCGTCTCAAAAAAAAAAAAAAAAAGAAAAAAGAAAAAGAATACCTACCTTAAGGGTTGTTAGGAGGATTAAATAATTTAACAGTATCTAAGATATCCTGAAAGCTATATAAGCATTAACTAAACAAGCACATCAGGCATGTGTAAGTTGCTGATTTCATGTTATGTCAATTATAAACTTGGTTAACTTTGAAAACTATAGGTTTCCTAGGGATGAAAGCACAAGAGGAAATTAAGGTGGGTACTGTTTATTAAATATCAGTAAAAACCACAGTACTTATCTTCAATCATATGTGATCTCTGTTTTTCACCTCAAAAGGAAAAGAAAAAAACTGTGCTTAACCTTGTGCCAAATCACCACTTAGGACTAGGAATTTTTAAATGGTACCATGAGACCCAAGCAAGCCTTACTGAAACCTTTTTTTTTTTCAAGACAGGGTCTCACTCTGTTGCTTAGGCTGGAGTATAATGGTGTGATCATAACTCACTGCAGCCTTGAATTCCTGGGCTCAAGTGATCCTCCTGTCTCAGCCTCTTGAGTAGCTAGGACTACAGGCAAGCATCACCATGCCTGGCTAAATTTTTACCTTTTGCTTTTTGTAGAGCTGGGGTCTCATCATGTTGCCCAGATGGGTCTCAAACTCCTGGTCGCAAGTAACTCTTCTGTCTTGGCCTCCCAAAGTGCTGGAATTATAGGTGTGGGCAACCGTGCCTGGCCCTGAGAGTATTTTACGAGTGTATTTTCTTCTGATGATGGGAAGAGTATAAAATATATCTTCTTTTTTGACAGTGTTGCTCTAAGACAAACTATTCAAAACGGACTCTATTTAAGAGTACAACTAATTTCACTAAGTGAAATAAGGTCATTCTTTTTAATTTCAGAAAAGTCTTTGTCCAAACAAATGTCATTTGGACCCTTGGTACAGAAATTGCAGTAATTTTTGAGACAAAAATTTCAGGGTTGGGCTGCCAAGTCCACATGCTTTCTTTCATGGTTTGCCAGCACAAAGAGTTACTAGGGGAAAATGTTCATTAAATGAGAAAGGTTACGTCATATTGAAGGACTATGCACTTACGGATGGCTTGCCTTTGCCCAGTATTCAAGGATCAGAGTAGCTGCTGTTTCTTCCTTTACCGCAGGATTATTATTTTAAGTAAATGAAAGGTTGATTTATATCTGCATTACACTTATCATCCTGCTAGAGTACAGAGTAATGTTCAGAATACAATATTCAGATATAGGGAGCGCCTAGATGTGGAGAAGTTCCCGGTTTACAGATAGTCTCTAATAGAAAAAGACCTGGCCTTCCCACCAGTTCATAGGACCCAAAGAAGCATTATCTCTTGCTTCAAAACCCAGCCACTTATCAGCTATGCGAATGAACCTCCTAGTTCTCTCATCCTCTACAGAGCAATCTAATTGAACAGCAACATCTGCAAACCCAGAGTGCTGACAAAATGTGGCAGATCTGGTCAGAAAGGGAAAACCTACCAAAACTACTCATACTATTTGACTAACAGAACTGAGCAATCTAGTGGGAATTATACCACTGAAGTGTTTTAGTAAGAAATCATCATAATCCTTATAAGGTAGTTAATATTTGTACATACAAATAAAATGTATTTCTTCATGATATCCTGAAATAGGCCACAGGGATGCAGTAATGACATTGTGGAAACTATAGTTTCTGGCAAATGAAGACTTGGAGGTCGGGCGTGGTGGCTCATGCCTGTAATCCCAGCACTTTGGGAGGCCAAGGCAGGTGGATCACCTGAGGTCAGCAGTTTGAGACCAGCCTGGCCAACATGGTGAAACCCTGTCTCTACTAAAAATACAAAAAACTAGCCAGGCATGTTGGCATGCACCTGTAGTCCCAGCTACCTGGGAGGCTAAGACAGGAGAATTGCTTGAACCCGGGAGGTGGAGGTTGCAGTGAGCCGAGACTACACCACTGCACTACAGCCTGGGCAAAATAGTGAGACTCCATCTCAAAAACAAAACAAAAAAAAAATGAAGATTTGCATTCCAGTCTAGCTACTAGAATTTCATAAATAGAGTGGCCTTGGATAATAAGAGATAATAATAATACCTGCTGGAGTTCACAGAATTTTTTTTTTTTTTTTGAGACAGGGTCTCACTCTGTTGTGCAGGTTGGAATACAGTGATCAGCCTCCTGAGTAGCTAGGACTACAGGTGTGTGCCACCACACTGGGCTAATTTTTTGCAGAAACAGGGTTTTTGTTTTTTGTTGCAGGCTTGTCTTGAACTCCTGGGCTCAAGTGATCTGCCCCCCTCAGCCTCCCAAAGTGCTGAGATTAAAGGCATGAACCATGGCACCCGGCCTCTGATAGAATTTTTGAGATCAAATGAGATCATGTATCTGCCAGTATTTTGTAAACGGTTAAGGCCTTTCGAATTCTATTTTTTATTATTGTGATTACATTTATTTAGTACCTTAGTCAGTATGGATTTTAAACACAATACACTGTGTACACTGATAAATAAGTTGCCATGTATTGAGCTCATTTTGGGCAAGTCATTGATCTAACAGCATGAATCCCCAAAATTTCTTTCTTTTTTTTTCTTTTTTTCTTTTTTTATTGAGACTTGCGCTGTGGCCCAGGCTGGAGTGCAGTGTTGCAATCTTGACTCACTGCAAGCTCCGGACCTCCCAGATTCACGCCATTCTCCTGCCTCAGTCTCTCAAGTAGCTGGGACTACAGGCGCCTGCCACCATGACCAGCCAATTTTTTTTTTTTTTTTTTGTATTTTTAGTAGAGACGGGATTTCACTGTGTTAGCCAGGATGGTCTCGATCTCCTGACCTCATGATCCGCCTCCCTCGTCCTCCCAAAGTGCTGGGATTACAGGCGTGAGTCACCGCGCCCGACCAAACATGGCTTTCAAACCCTGCTGCAGTCCCACTGCACAAGGGCTAATTTTTTGTATTAGCCTAAGTCCCACTGCCTAGGAAAGGATAAATGTCTATCCATTTTTGCTTATAAGGAAAGAGAAAGTGGAACTCTGCACATCTATATTAGCATTTAAATCAATATTTTATCTGAGAATATGTTAGGCAGCAGGATTATTTAAGTTAATGTTATCTACTTGAAATATTTGTTCAAAGCACAGGCTGGCATCAAAGTATTTAATATGGTTTAGATCAAGGGATTAGACTTTGTGACTTAATGGAAATAAACTTCAAAAGGCACTTTTGACAAAAGTTAATATAAATGGAATATATAAACATAAAATATCATTTTGTCCTCAAAGGAATAGTTAAGCAGTATTCACCAATCTGTTTGTTTCATGCCTCAGTGGAATTTAGGTATTATAAAAAAGGGAGCGGTAACTCCTTTAGTAAAGTGTGGAGCTACTCTTAAAGGCTATCTGCATAAAGTGATGAGGAAAATTTGATTAAGTTTGGGCATGTGAGTAATTAATTCTCAGCAAGGAAATCTGATAGGGGCCTTTGCAAATAGAACACTGAAAAAAATATCACTTTGGGGCATAATCATTAAAAATGTCCTGTCACTAAGTTCTCAATCTCTTCACTTGTTTAATACTCAGTCCACAGGCACAGGTCTGTGGCTGCACCCATAAGAATTCTAGTCTGACTCAAGGAGTGAGACAAAGTGTACAGGGCAGGAGGAGAAAGCCCTGGCTTCCACAGCCCTAATCCTTTCTTTTTCTATTCTTCTTTCTCATCTGGTCAAATAGACTTTTGCACTGTAAATCCCAAGCCAGCACTGTCTCCTTGTCGTCCACGTTTTGATCTTACTGATATAGACAGTTTATTTCCAGAGAAATAATTTTTGGCATATTAAGATAGTTAAGAGGGAGAGAGATGGCTAACAGTTGAGGTGGGTATATATTTCTTTTCTTTCTTTCTTTTTTTTTTTTTTTTTTTGAGATGCAGTCTTGCTCTGTTGCCCAGGCTGGAGTGCAGTGGCTGATCTCGGTTCACTGAAACCTCTGCCTCCCGGGTTCAAGCGGTTCTCCTACCCTAGACTCCCGAGTAGCTGGGACTACAGGTGTATGCCAGCGCACCCAGCTAATTTTTGTATTTTTAGTAGAGATGGAGTTTCACCATGTTAGCCAGACTGGTCTTGAACTCTTGACCTCAGGTGACCCACCCACTTCGGCCTCCAAAAGTTCTGGATTACAGGTGTGAGCCATCATGCCCGGCCGATGGGGGTATATATTTCTAATGCATTTATGATTGCCTATTTGTTTTCCATGGACCACATTTCACCAATTTTGTAAATCCTAGAGTTTATATTTTTATTAGCACAGGTACATACAGTGACCATCTATTAAATGCTTACTGATGATGATCTAACACCACCATCCAAGATGCCTTGGAAAATAATATCCAAGAAGGATTTTTAATAATCAGAAAGGCTAGTCAAAATATCTTTGGCATCCTATTAAGAAAAAAAGAAAGGGCCAGGCATGATTCCTCATTCCTATAATCCCAACACTTTGAGGGGCCAAGGCAGGTGGATCACCTGAGGTCAGGAGTTCGAGACCAGCCTGGCCAACATGGTGAAACCCCATCTCCACTAAAAATACAAAGAATTAGCTGGGTGTGGTGGTGGGCACCTGTAATCCCAGCTACTTGGGAGGCTGAGGCAGGAGAATTGCCTGAACCCGGAAGGCGGAGGATGCAGTGAGCTGAGATTTAGCCACTGTACTCTAGCCTGGGCAACAAAAGCAAGACTGTCTCAAGAAAAAAAAAAAGAACAAGCACTAAAATTCTTGGCACAGTGTCTAATACCAAACATTTCCCACTTAATTTTTTCTGTTCTCTAAATGTTGTATTTGTTATCATTATGAGCATATATGCATCTTTTGAGTGCAAGAAATCTATTCCTGTATTTTCCAGAACATCTAGCATTGAACCAGGCAAGTGAAACTGCAAAATATTTATAAAGAAATAAATATATTTTCTTTGAGTGAAACAAATTATCTATATACAAATACTTATCTCTGTTAGAGTCCTTTAACCAACCAACATCTGAGGTAAATACATTCAATATATGGTATGATATCCTATCATAATATATCTTTTTTTCTTTCTTTTTTTGAGACAGGGTTTTGCTCTGTTGCCCAGGCTGGAGTGCAGTGGTGCGATCTTGGCTCACCATATCACAATATATCCTAATAAGACCATCTTACATCTGCTTAATGCTGCTTGTTCATAGAGTAGTTTCAGCTTTGTTACCATGTTTGCTCTTCCCTCACCCCAGCACTGTAGCAGCATAGGTCTATTGTCTTCAATTTACAGATAAGAAATTGAGACACTGAGAAGTTATATGTCTTCATTTATTCAACAGCTAGGCACCTTTGTAGGTGCCAGATTTACAGTGATGAACAAGACAGAGTTCCTGCTCCTAGGATGCTTACTCAGTAGTGTGTTTGTAAATTTTTAAAAACTAGCTCTTCAAATGTGGGTCACCATGAATATATGAGTTAGTATTTTTTTTAACAACTAAGACAAAAGTAAAGCAAAAAGCTGTATGTTGGAATTTTATTAATTTATCAATTGTATGAGTGACTTCTTTGCTAAGTCAATGAATAATTTTCCCACACTGGAAGAATATTTCTCAATCGTTTGTGCTATTCACAAGTAATAGCTATAGACAATGAATTATTAACACTTTCATCACTTTCTTGAGTTTAGACAATCAACAAAACAGTAAATCAAGTCCTGATTTGTAGTGTTTGTTGATTTCAGTGGTGTAAGTACTTCTATCACAGGTAATTTCAAGCTATCAATATGAAACCACTGAACTCAGAGTTGGGGAAAAAATGCACAGTGGTACACCATTACATAATATTTCCATCACTTAGATATAATAGATGTAAATATCTCAAGAGCACAAATGACCATAAAATGATTAGCTTTGAGTGTTTATTTTGTTTTTAATATAACTTGGCCTGGGGCAGTGGCTCACACCTATAATCCCAGCACTTTAGGAGGCCAAGGCAGGCAGCTCACTTGAGTCCAGGAGTTTGAGACCAGCCTGACCAACACAGCTAAACCCAGTCTCTACAAAAAATACAAAAATTAGCCAGGTGTGATGGTGTGCATCTGTGGTCCCAGCTACTCGGGAGGCTGAGATAGGAGGAGTGCCTGAGCCTGGGAGGCAGATGTTGCAGTGAGCTGAGAGCGCAACATTGCACACCAGCCTGGGCAAGACCCTGTCTCAAATATACATAAGTTTTTATTTTATATAGTTTAATTTTTAATAATTTCTGTGCTTTAAAACCAGTTCATAAGAGGTAAGTAACTCATAGCATGGAAGGAAATATTTGCAATGCATATATCTGATAAGGGATTAACATATATAACATATAAGGAACACCTACAACTCAACAACCCAAAAAGCCAAACAATTTTATTTTAAAAATAGGCAAAGGGCTTGAACATTTTCCCAAAGAAGATATACAAATTGCCAGCCAGTGAGCACATGAAAGGATGATCAACATTACCGATCATTAGGGAAATGCAAATCAAAACCATAATAAAGTACTACTTTGCATCTACTAGGATGGCTATTACCAAGAAAAGAAAAAGAATAAAAATGTTGCTGAAAATGTGGAGAAACTAGAACTCTTATACATGTAAAATGGTGCAGCTGCTATGTAAAATGTTATGGTCGCTCATCAAAAAGTAAATATGGAATTACCATACAATCCAGCAATTCCACTTCTAGGTATATATTTAAAAGAATTGAAAACCAAGATTCAAACAGGTATTTGTACACCAATGTTCACAGAAGCATTCTTCACAAGAGCCAAAAGGTGGAAACAACCCAAATATCCATCAACAAATAAACAGAATATGGTATGTACATACAATGGAATAGTATTTAGCCTTAACAGGAATACAATTCTGGTACATGCTACAAGATAGACGGACCTTGAAAACATCATACTAAGTGAAATAAGCCAGACACAAAAGGAAAAATAATGAATAGTATCTACTTACATGAGGTACACACAGGAAATTCATAGGGACAGAAAATAGAAGAGTGGTTCCTTGGGTCTGCGAGGAGAAAGTAATAGTTTCTGCTTGGGATGATTAAAAAGCTCTGAAAATGGATAATAGTGATGGCTTCATGACCATGTGTATGTACTTTAAAAACAGCTAAAATTATAAAGTTTATGTTATGTATATTTTAACATAATACAAAAGAGGGCAGGCGGCTGGGTGCAGTGGCTCATGCCTGTAATCCAGCACTTTGGCAGGATGAGGTGGGGGGATCACTTGAGGCCAGAAATTTGAGATCAGCCTGGCCAACATGGCGAAAACCCGTCTCTACTTACAAAAATTAGTTGGGCGTGATGGCATGTACCTGTAATATCAGCTACGTGGGAGGCTGAGGCAGGAGAATCACTTGAACCTGGGAGGCAGAGGTTGCAGTGAGCTGAGATTGCACCACTGTACTCCAGCCTGGGCAACAGAGCAAGACTCTGTCCCCTCTCCACACACACACAAAAGAGGGCAGGGAATCATGAATATTCGTATGCTTGAATAATTTTAAAAGAAAAAAAGCTCAGAAGATTACCAAAAATTTAACAATCGTATTTTGTGGGCCAGGACAGGCTGGCTCCAGGATTCCAACGAGCTTACTTTCCTTCTAATGGAATGGAGGGAAGAGAGACTTGCTCAGGGACACATGTGAAATGGAAGAGCCAGCCCTGACTCTAGATCATCTGAGTAGTATAGCACTATTTCCACAGCTGCATATCGTTTTTCATATAGTCAAGTAACTATCAGATTAATGTGACAAAGTTCTGGGTTATATGCATTTGTTACAGAATGGCTTCAGGGAGATAAGAAAAATGACCCTGGAGGTTAAGCTTCATGAACATGGTGGTTTGGAAAAAAGTAATGGGGCAAATTTTAAGGAGAATAAATGTTGGGGAGAGGAGTGAGAAGAGCTCAGAGGTCCAGTAGCTTATCTGTTAGATATGTATTTATGCAAAAATAGGGGCGGAGGGACACAAAAAGCCCCAGTCTTTGGGCCTCACCAATTATGTACACTCCTGGGTTGAGGTCAGGGGTCTACAAGAGATGTTCTTGCCCCTAAATGTAGTTACCATCTAGATGATACCTGAAGACACTCCCATCTCCCCTAAATTTCCCCAGCTCCCCCAGTATCTCCCATCTGGAGGTTGTCACAGGAGTTGCTTGCAAATGAGGCAGTGAGAGTTATAGCCTGACATAGAGGTCTTAAGCTATAATGTTGAAAAAACATTTTACTCAGAGGAAATGATATGTACAAAGGCTCAGAGGCCAGACAAGAAAGCCAAGGGGCTGTGGACAGAAAACAGGGAGGTGGCAACAGGCAGAACACTACAAAACACCTTGAGCTTTATAATATGGTACTTTCTTTGTGGGAAAGAGCCTGTTTTAGTAAAAAACCTTTTCATTTATTTCTTTTAAAGAAATAAGCTCCTCTCAACTTAAACGTCTGGACTTAAAAACTGTAGAGTGTATTTTTTTTTTTTTTTTTTTTTGAGACGGAGTCTCGCTCTGTCACCCAGGCTGGAGTGCAGTGGCCGGATCTCAGCTCACTGCAAGCTCCGCCTGCCGGGTTCACGCCATTCTCCTGCCTCAGCCTCCCGAGTAGCTGGGACTATAGGCGCCCGCCACCTCGCCCGGCTAGTTTTTTTTGTATTTTTTAGTAGAGACGGGGTTTCACCGTGTTAGCCAGGATGGTCTCGATCTCCTGACCTCGTGATCTGCCCATCTCGGCCTCCCAAAGTGCTGGGATTACAGGCGTGAGCCACGGCGCCCGGCCTTGTAGAGTGTATTTTTAAAGCCTCTTTGAAAGTAAATTAGATTTGTTTGCAGTGCATACACATTCCCACCAGTGATCCCTCCAGTAGTCTAAAAATAAAATTATAAGGAGAATTGGCAAATATGAAAGTCTTTAATAATATAAAATTTACAGTATTTGAATGTCACTTTTTACTATATTAAAATGGATCATTTTTAAGCTCAGGTTATTAACTGATTATAAATTATGGAACATTAATGCTTTCAGGACACAAGGGCAATACTTTGCGAATTTTCTGAGAATCAGCATGATATCAAGAAAGAAGATACACTTTCTTTACCTTCCTGGGTCTCATTTTCCACATCTAGTGGCTGATCTAACAAGACCTGCCTTGCAAGGTTGTTGGACGTGAAGGATATGAAGTATATGTAGCACCTACCAATAAGTAAGCATTCAGTAAATTGTGACTGCTATTACCATTGTGAACATAAATGAAATTTTAATTCAATAAACATTTGTTAAATGTTACAATGTACAAGACACAGTTGGAATCTAGGTTTACTTTGTTTCATCTTTTATTTTGTTTTGTATTATTAATATTTTAATCATAGAGAAAAGTACAGAAAATAAACACCAGATGCATGGCAGATCATTTAACTCCCTGTGATTTTTGCCTGTATGAAAATATCACAATTTGTCCACCCCCTCGTAATACTGGCACTAAACATGTCTCTTGAGAGAACTTAAGATGTATATTAAGAAGTGGAATTGCTGGGTCACAGGGTATGATAACCTTCACATCACCAGAGTGTTCTCCAGAATAGCATACCATTTTCTTTTGTACCTAGCATTGTGTCTCTTAGGTGCATTCTCATTTACCAAAACTAGATGTCAGGCATTTTAATTTTTGCCAACATTACAGGTTTGAAATGGTATCTCATCTTTTAACTTATATTTCCCTAATTGCTAATAAAGTTATCATTTCATATGTTTTTTCCTATTACAGGTTACCTTTAAGTAAACTTCCTGTTCATTTATTTTGATCATTTCTTAAATTAGGGAATTGGTCCATTTTTAAAAATTAATTTGTGGAATTTTAAAAACATATTCTGGCTCTGAATTCTTTGCCAGTTAAATAAAATACAAATACCTTCTCAAAGTCTATTATTTTTCTTTTTATCTTTGTTTATAGTGAACATGGGTTTTCTCATCTGTAAAATGTAAATAAAAACATCTACTTCATATGATAAAATACCTGAAAGTTCTTAGTCAAGTGTCAGGCACAGATTATACATTAGTAAAAGTGAGTTTCCTCCATTTGCCCTCAACCTACTTCCTTAGTCAATTCATAAGTGAGTAATAGGGGAATGGTTATAGGTATGAGATCTGGAGAATAACAGATTTGCTTTTAAATCTCAACTTTACCACAAGTAACTGTATGAACTTGGCCCACCTAGCTCAAGCTCTTTCAGCCTCAACTTCCTTATTTGTAGAAGTGGGGTAATAATACTTAACTCACAGTGGTATTGTAAGGAATAAAGAGTTTAGTCCAGTGGCTGACCAACAGAAAGTTCTCAATATATGGTAGTTTCTATCACCATCATCATTAGGGGGGATACAAATATATACAAATAACTATAATGTAGAACAAAATATCATTAAAACTCCCTGTGAAAAAAATAATTAAATGCTATTGGAATGTAGAGATGGGAAGAGGTAACATCTAGCTAGGGGCTGAGAGAGTGAATGGAGGCTTCACAGAGAAAATACCATTTAAATGGACATTAAAGGAAGTTAGAAATTGAGAAGAAGGACATTCTAGCAAACCAAAGAGATGCACAGGAGAATATACACACACACATATATATACAAACATATGTGATTATACGTATTACATCTAATATATTATTAGATATTATATATCCATGCAGTCTGCCAAAGTATAGGAACAACTAAGTCAAAATCAGAAGCAAGCATTCATTTTTCAGGTTATTAGCGTACTCTATGCATTAAATGGTAACTCATAATTTAATTAGTATTCTAAGTATAAATGTGAAATATTGTTGGTTTTGGAGTAAAATTTGGCATAGTAGGATCCATGGAAGAATTAGAGCTGGGAATGTTAAGAAAATTGAGGGTATTAAATATGACTGGTATAGAGAAAGCAAACAGATATAGATGCTCAATGAATGACAGGTGAGGAGCCTACCACTCTTCAGAGTCAGGCTTGGTGGCTGCTCACTTGCTGCCTTTCTGGGAATCAGCCACACATGATTTTTTGTTAAACAGGGTAAGTTCTGAAACCCGATCCAGGAAAATCACACCTTTTCTCATTCACTTTACTTATACAGGTTTTGGCAATTATGGTCAGCCTAATTTCCTTCCTCCCTCCTTAAAAAATTCCTTTTCTTTGGGGGGGACAGGGTAGGGCAGAGTCTCGCTCTGTCACCCAGGCTAGAGGGCAGTGGCACCATCTTGGCTTACTGCAACCTCTACCTCCTGGGTTCAAGTGATTCTTGTGTCTCAGCCTCCCGAGTAGCTGGGACTACCTGCGCACCACCAAGCCTGGCTCATTTTTTTTTTTGTATTTTTAGTAGAGACAGGATTTCGCCATGTTGGCCAGGCTGGTCTCAAACTCAACCTCAAGTGATCCACCCACCTTGGCCTCCCAAAGTGCTGAGATTACAGGTGTGACCCACCCTGCCTGGTCTCTCTGTTTCTTTCTTGAGAGAAACAAATTTCATTCAGTATGTTTTGTCTTAAGTAAAAAGTTCCACTCATTACCTGCTTTTGTCATACTTATTCTACGATTCTTTTTATTTTTATTTATTTATTTTTTTTGGAGACAGAGTCTCGCTCTGTCACCTAGGCTGGAGTGCAGTGGTGTGATCTCAGCTCACTGCAACCTCCGCCTCCTGGGTTCAAGTGATTCTCCTGCCTCAGCCTCCTGAGTAGCTGGGACTACAGATGCGTGCCAACACACCCAGCTAATTTTTCGTATTTTTAGTAGACATGGGGTTTCACCATGTTAGTCAGGATGGTCTCGATCTCCTGACCTCGTGATCCACCTACTTCGGCCTCCCAAAGTGCTGGGATTACAGGCATGAGCCACGGCGCCCAGCCCTGTGCTGACTTCCAAAACTTCTGCCCAGATGTGGTCTATATCATATCTGTTCACATGTCATTGGCCAAAGAAAGTCACACATTTAAGCCTAACATCAATGGGGCAAGGATGTGTACTCCTCTCATAGGAGGTGCTGCATATCACACGGAAAAGGGAGAATGAACAAGCAGAGAAAAATATAATCTATGATATGCAGGAAGACAGTAGTTTATAAGTGAAAAGTCATCTTAAAGACTTTTCCAAAATACTTTTTCTCCCTTTTCTAAATCAACCAACATGCCCATACAAAAGGGAGTATAGAGAAGATATTCCATCCAACTATAACTGCCATGCTATGTCTATGGCAAGAGAAGGATATAATGTAGGAAAAAGCCCAGCCCTTCCAGACTATGCAAGATGGAAGTGCAGCAAAGCAGCCCTGACTTCCTCAGTCTGGAGAGATAAATCAGTTTGTTAAATAAGTGAGGATAAAACCAAAGGCCAAGTGCCACTCCTTCTTCATGTCTGGGAATCTAGATAAGATCAAGTCTCAAGCAGCCTCCACCACAACATGGTGCACAGAAACAGTGACTCAGGGTTGTAGCAGGTCTGGTAGAGACGCATCTGAGGTTCAGGTTTCCTGGGCTCCCATAGTTTCCACAAGGCACAGACACTGAGAGATTATAAGGGGGTGAACTGGATGGCAGACACACCAGAGGCTTAGTGGGGTGCAACCAGAAGTCAGGGGGAGGCCCAGGTAGCCAGAGTGCTACTGGGTTCTGAGCAAGCAGCCTACAGCCACATATTTCAGCCATAAATGACAGCAGAACAAGCAGCACTCATGTGGATGAGGAACCTTGCCCCTGAGACCAGGAGACACCTATGGCCATCATTTATGATACTACCCCAAGGGACGGTCTGAATTATTGGATCAGTTTAAGCTTTAAACCAGACTGGATATTTAGATAATTTTTCTCTCCTGGGGCTCACAGGGTAGGAGCTCAGGATAAAGGTTGTTAAGACACTGACAAAGAAGTGACATTTTCTTTGAGGAAGGCTCAAAGAAATAGACTAAACCACTTCTATTTATTTACCACTACATCCACTGCTTTAACAGTGCCTGACATAAGTAGGTATTCAACTAATATTTGCTGAATGAAGGAACGAGTAAGAGGCCATCGTGAGAGGAAACTGATGAACTAGCAAAGCTATGATAGAAATACCAGGCAGGCTGAACTGAAAAAACAATGCCAGTTCCATTTTGGCACCAAGTCAAAAAAGTCCCCACTTCACTCTTAAAACAAGCTTGTAACCTTTATAGAGTGGCTCCTGCCACTATATTTAACTTACATTTAGTTCACTGTTTTAAAGCTCTTTGGATAACATTGCTGCATCCTTTTGCTTCAAGGAAAAAAGAAACCAGAACCATGCATAGCTGTGCAGGATTTCGACCTTGCAGTCACAATAAGAAAGCAGCAATAGGAACCAGAATGGGTGATGTCTGAACCAATAAACTAACTCTGGTGTTTAGTAGCAACTTTATTTTACCTGCTCCAGGACAATTTCAGTGTTAAAGCTGTTAAACCTGTAGGTATTCTAGTGGCCAGGATTAGTAAACAAGGTAATGGGGAACAGTACAGAGAACATATAGTAACTAAAATATAAGGTTTATACAGGATTGAGGTGGAGGCATAGGCTGACATATGCTGACATGGTAACTAAAACACAAGGCTATATAGGATTGAAGTGCAGACATATTCAATCACTGTACTTTCCACAGTAAATTTGTTTCTCAACACTCTAGCAGTAACATTAGAATCACCTGTCAGGCTTTAAAACAGAACAGATACTTAGAGATTCCAATTCAGTAGGTCTGGGGTGGGGCATACGCAATGCTAATTTTTAGTAATTTCTCAGGTGATTCTGATGCATGGCCACAGCTTTCTGCAAGTGAGAACACCGGAAGAACATCATCAGTAAACACTGAAAGAACTTATGAATGAAAAGCCTCTTTGGATTATAAATGTTTTAAGAGTATGGACTATGTTTTATTCATTTTTATACTCTAGCCTCCAGTGTTTCTTGTAATTAATGAATAAGTGAACAAACAAATCACAAATTCTCTGCCTTGGTAGCTAGACACTCTCAAAGAGACTGGAACATGGGAAACAAAAAAGTTGACAGCTGATGTAAATCTACTTCCTTAATAGAATTCCTTTAGACAGACTAAATGAGAATGAACATGTGTGATCATTACGACACAGACTTTTTTACAAAATTAATTTTTGTTGAACTGGGGTGAGGGGTGGGGGAAGGAGGAGAAATTGGTGCTCTAATAAGATTTACGTATGGAAATCCCATACCCAGAGTCAGAGTATGAAGAGCAGAATCACAAAGCCACTCCATTTATAAATCCTGATTCTGCCCTCTACTGTTTGTTTATTTTCATATTTACTTCTCCTTGAGCAACAGTATAATGTACAACTGAAAATACTTAGTGTTACTGACAAGATTTATAATTCAGCACTACTTTACGTGTTAATGACTTCAAAGCTCTGGATGAATAAGGCAAATAGGGATTGATTCAGTGAAATTTCTAGCTTCCTGTAAACTTCATTCATTCTCAAGCTTAATGGAAACAAAATCCTATGCTTCCCTTTCTGAGTCTCCCTAGTTAAACACTATAATCAATGGCAACTCCACCTTGCAGCGAAGCTCAGTGATACCATGGATCCCATTACAATCCCCAAAAAAGAGAAGGTAAAGGAGGAGGAAGATGAAAGTTTGGCATGGTTTGACTCTCTCCACAAAATCTGCAGTCTTTCTGTCACCCTCACACTTTAAGTTACATGGAAAGGAGGAAGAGGGAAGTGCTGGATGAGAGACACTTAAGAGTGCAAAGTCTGAAAAAGGTAGGAGAGAGAATAATGGTCTGAACTAAATAGGCAGAAGAAATCTATTCTTTATTAAAACAGCAAGAATTCGCTGAAGCAGGTTTTCCAAGAGAGACCAGAAAAAGAAAAAGAAAAAAAAGGAGAAGCCCTAAAGTGATGCAGGAGGAGTGTCAGTCTGACTGAGTCTCCTAGTCAAAAGTTCTGACCATGTGACTAGACACTCACATGCTCTACAGCCCTAGTGAGGAGTGCTCTGGGCTCCCATCTGCCTGGATAGATGGGTGCTGCACACTCAACTACCTGCTTGGGTGATAAAAATAATTAGAATAGGTGGTGTAGATGAAGGCTGAAGTCCTTGAAAAGTGTAAGAATATAAAGTTCTGCCCAGGGCCCCTCTTCCACAGGGGCGAAAAAAAAGTCACACACAACTGGATATTACAGTTATCCCATCATTTCTCTATGAAAATATAAAAACAAAATTAATGTTTGTCTTAGTTCATTTGGGCTTCTATAACAAAATACCATAACCTGGGTGGCTTATAAACAACAGAAATTTATTTCTTATCGTTCTGGAGGCTGAGACTCTAAGATTAAGGTGCCAGCCATTCATGGTGTCTGGTAAGGGCCCTCTTCTTGGTTCATAGATGGTGCTTTCTTGATCTGTCCTCACATGGTGGAAGGGGAGAAATCTGGTATCTTTAATGGCTTATAAGGTCATTAATCCCAATCATGAGTGCTCTATCCTCATGACCTAACCACCTCCCGAAGGCCCCATCTTCTAATACCATCAGACTGGGGATTAGGTTTCAACATATGAATTCTGCAGGAGACATAAATGTTCAGTCCATGGCAATGTTAACCCCTTTTGGTCCTATTTCATGTACTCCAGTATTTGGTGGCTATTTTCCTGATATTCCCCAATCATCTTATCCTTACATCTGCCTTAACTTTAAGATTACTAGAAACTAAAAACGGGGACATCTTTCATTTTTATCAAATGATTATTCTGTTCCAACTCTACAGATTATAGATGCAAATCTTTATGGATCAGGTCCCTTGAGAGCTATTTTAAAATTCAAGCAGGCTAGAAAATAATTACTGCAAGTCTACAGTATCCAAAACAGCATAGTACTGGTACTAAAACAGGCACACAGACCAATGGAACAGAATAGAGAGCCCAGAAATAAGGCTGCACATCTACGACCATGTGATCTTCAACAAAGCTGACAAAAACAAGCAATGGGGAAAAGACTCCATATTCAATAATGGTGGTGGGAAAACTGGCTAGCCATATGCAGAAGATAGAAACTGGACCCCTTCCTTACATCATACACAAAAATCAACTCAAGATGGATAAAGACTTAACTGTAAAACCCAAAACTATGAAAACCCTGGAAGACAAACCTAGGCAATACCATCCTGGACATAGGAACAACCGAAGATTTCATGATGAAGATGCTGAAAGCAATTGCTATGAAAGCAAAAATTGACAAGTGGGATCTAATTAAATTTAAGAGCTTCTTCAGACACAACAAAAGAAACTGTCAACAGAGTAAACAGACAACCTACAGAATAGGAGAAAATATTTGCAAAGTATGCATCTGACAAAGGTGTAATATCCAGCATCTATAAGGAACTTAAATTTACAAGAAAAAACAAACAACCCCATTAAAAAGTGGGCAAAGGACACAAACAGACACTTCTCAAAAGACATACATGCAGCCAACAAGCATATGGAAAAAAAGCTCAACATCACTGATCATTAGAGAAATGCAAATCAGAACCACAAGGAGATACCATCTCACACCAGTCAGAAAGGCTATTATTAAAAAGTCAAAATATAACAGATGCTTGTGAGGTTGTAGAGAAAAGGGAACACTTATACCCCGTTGGTGGGAGTGTAAATAAGTTCAACCATTGTGGAAAGCAGTACGGCAATTCCTCACTACAAAGAGCTAAAAAGCAGAACTGCCATTGGACCCAGCAATCCCATTACTGGGTATATACCCAGAGGAAGATAAATGATTTTGCCATAAAGACACATGCATGCGGATGTTTACTGCAGCACTATTCACAATAGCAAAGACAAGGAATCAACCTAAATGCCCATCAATGACAGATTACATAAAGAAAATATGGTACGTATACACCATGTAATACTATGCAGCCATAAAAAAGAACAAGATCATGTCTTTTGCAGGAACATGGATGGAGCTGGAGGCTATTAGTCTTAGCAAACTAACATAGTTACAGAAAACCAAATACCTTGCATGTTCTCACTTACAAGTGGGAGCTAAATGATAAAATATAATTTTTCTAATTACAGCTAAATTGTAAGAACCTATAAACACAAAGAAGGAAATAACAGACACTGGGGTCTATGTGAAGGGGGAGGATGGGAAAAAGGGGAAGATGTAAGGTGAGAGAGGAGCAGAAAAGATAACTATTGGGTATTGGGCTTAATACCTGGGTGATGAAATAATATTTACAACAAATCCCTGTAACACGTTTACATTTGTAAAAAACCTTCACATGTACCTCCAAACCTAAAAGTCAAAAAAAAAAAAAAGTTTTTCAAACTGATAAGAGGCAAATTCTCTCTTAAGAGGAGTTTCAATAAATATCCCAAATAATAGTTTTTGTTCAATCCTCTTTTTTGATACAGCATAAATGAACTTAATATTTTCATATATAATTTTCATTGCATATATTCAATTGAAGCTTTCATTTTTGTGCAGAGGACTACACCAGTAAACAATTCTAATATTTCAGAAATGGTTTTAGTTCTGAGCTAATTTCAAAAATGGGAAGAGAAAAGGCAGTAGAATATCATGATTAAAATCATGGGCATAATAAACGTCAAACTCGAGTTCAAATTCTGGTTCTGAAACTTAGTAACTGGGTGAGTTGGGGTAAGCTGTTCGAACTCTCTTAGGCTAGCTTCCTCTATAAAATGGGTGAAAAGAGTTTGTCCCTAAAGATTCGTAAGAATTAAATAAGATCATTTCTGTTTGAGGCTTGGCACACTGATATTTAGTAAGTGTTCAATAAAAGGTGATTAGGATTCATTCTTATTTGATCTAGAGTATAAATTTTCCCATGAAAACACAATGGGCCACAGACAAGGCATCTCCGATACTGGTCATCAGAAAGACTCCAGGAGTTTGCCTGGTCACATGGGGTTCTGGAATTTAGCCAGGCTGCTGAGTGGAAACTGTTACCCTTGTTTCCTTGGCAATAGTCTGGGCATGAGAAAGATCTCAATTTTTGATAGTCAAAAGTCAATGAAAAATATGCTCCTCAGGCAGATGTCTAATTGAATGCTGTCTACTTGAAAAGTACAGTGATATAATTCACCATAACAGGGTCTTAAAAGTTTACTAATCACACAGGGATGATTACTGCTCATTCAACCTCCTTTTTCAGCGATTTAATTTTTCAGGTTTTCTAGTTAGAATTATTTGACTACCTACTTATATGGTCTATTACCCTGACCAAGTAATACCCATGTGTTGTCTTTAAAGGTTCACTTGGTCCATACTTGGGTTCACAGACTTCTAAATGCTGGGAAACAAAGTTACATTCCTCTCACTTGCCACCTGCATTAGTGTCTGTTTCTGCATCAGTAAATTTTGCAATAAAATATTATTGTGAAATAAGCACATGTTCCCTTTCATACTCCTTTGGGAGTTAATAGGGTTATGTGCCCATCTATCTTAGGAAAATATTTCCCCCTTACTTAGCACTGCCTGGAGCAGGAAGACGTAGGGCTTGCCTAAGTCCATGCCCCAACCTCCAAGTTGCATCCTCAGCAACTTCAGCTAATTTTAGATTTAGCTCTTTTTCCAGGCTTTGGGCAGTCTGAAACTTGGGAACTGAGGGGAAAGAGAGGATTTAAGAAGGAAAGAGAGGATTTAAGAAGTCAAATACTGATGAGTTCTATATCAGGCTCAGTCTAGCCCTAACCTAACAACTGGGTGCTTGTAACTATTTTCCCTCTACCCAGGTTAGAGATCTCTCCATCCTGTCCACTTGTATATCTAATCCCTTCTTTTTGTTAACCTCAGTCCCTAAAGCTGGTTCCCTGAAACAGTGAATGTTGCTTGCTCCCCATTTCCACTGGCCTATCAGAACACTTAATTCTTGTTAGAATTCTGCTGTTATCAATTTCCATATTTGCTTAAGACCTGGTACTGTATTTAAAATTTCTGATGTAGCATATGCAGCAGTTTCCAGACTTCAGTCCAAGCCCCAAAGAGCCTGCAATCATGGTGTCACAGGTGACTCTTCTGGGGCTGGCTAAGTCACAAGATATGGTATCTATACCCAGAAAACCCTCTACATAACCAGTGCTTTTAAAATTTTTGTTGTCTTGCCATGCCATGCTGACAAAAGGCCATAAAGACCTTAAGGAACACAAAATTGCTAGCAATTATATCAACCTTGAACAGGCTGTATACCACTTAGGTCTGGTCTGAGCTCAAGTTTTGAACATTTACACATCCAGAACACTGTCCTAAGTGTTACTCTGGTGGTGTAAAGAAGCAACCGTCAGATTTTGCCTGTGCCTGACTGGCTGTGAGTCAAACACACAGTATCCTGGATGACTGCTATTTTGGCATTTGCTAGAATGTCTTTTGCCAAATTCCTCCAGCATTCATTTGAAGGCATCAAAATCCGTTTTATCTCCCAAAGAGTATTTGATTTTTCCTGTCCAAAAAATGCCTGTTATGGTGTACTTATTAGTGTTGTTAGGGTACAACAGAAGTAATAAAATTTAGAGGCCCTTTTGGATCTGTCAGGGATGTGCCATTATGCAAATGTTTCTCTTACTAGAGGCTGGTACCTGACTATTTTTTCTTGGGACCAACTGCCACCTCAGCAGTGCTGATCCCATTTTAAAAATCTATAATGTTTTATATTTTCTGTTTATATATCATAAAACTTGAGTAGCCCTATGCTATTTTGAGGCATTTAAGAAGGTGACATCAGGCACTTTTTATTCATCAGCAGGGAGGCTTCTATTTTGTCCTAAAGCCAACTAGCTAGAATGGCTAAACAATGTTAAACATGTGCTCCTGACAGATCTTCTGCGTAGTAAACTCTCTCTGAAGGCACCGCTTGGATGAACTAAATGAGAAATGTATGCTGACCTAAGAGAAGCCTCTGGCCAGAGAAACTGCGTCATATGTCACAAAAATTAAAGGAACAATTCCTAACACAGCATTGCCCATAATATGTACTGAGAGAGCACTTGTCAACAGGATCAAAACAAGACCAGAAATGCCTACTCCAAACTCTGTGGTTTGTTTCAGACATAAAAACCCTTAAGCTAGTGTCAGAGGATGAGGGCACATTTCTCCTGATCAAGGTTGAACTTCTCTCAAGTTCTTCTATTATTATTTTTAATCTCTTCCAGAACTAAGTTCCTTCAATTTGTCCCTCTCTTCACCCTCACTCACGCAACTGCTCAACATTCTCTTATCTTCAAATTAAAACAAAACAAAACAAAAAACCCTCCTGGGTCCTTCTAATTACTATTTCTATCTCTGTCTTTGACAATAGAGGAGAGAAGTTGTTTAGAGAGTGTGGGGCCCGGCAGCTGGGCCCTTGCAGCTGATTGCTTGGACTCAAATTCTTATACTGCTATTCGCATGGCTATGTGACTGCACAAGTTACTTAACCTTTCTGCACCACAATTTCATCAATAAAATGGGGCTGAAAATTGTAGTTGATCATAGTTATTAAGAGGATTAAATAAAATTGTAAGTGTCAAACACTTAGAACAAAAATCAAACTCTGAGTTTTACATATTCTTGTACTCACTAGCTTGTAGATTTTCTTGGATTTTTCTAATACAAAATAGTATGTCATCTATAAGTAATGACACTTTTGTTTCTTTCTAATCCTTATACTTTTTCGTTTTGTGCATGGGCTTTCAGTACAGTGGTAAAGCAGCAGTGCCGGGGAGCATCCTCATTATATTCCTGACCCTGCCATTTCCTTTGGGTCTTCTTCCCCACTCGGTCACTAAAAGGTTCTGGCAAAGGCCACTAATGAAATTCTTGTCGTTAAATCCAACAGGTACTTTTCAATCATCATTTCACCTGTTAGGCAGCATTCAACGTTACAACTACAGGTGATTTTTTTTTTAAATACTTTAAGTTGTGGGATACATGTGCAGAATGTGCATGTTTGTTACATAGGTATACACGTGCCATGGTGGTTTGCTGCACCCATCAACCTGTCGTCTACATTAGGTATTTCTCCTAATGCTATTCCTCCCCTGACCCCGTAACCCCCAGCAGGCCCCAGTGTGTGATGTTTCCCTCCCTGTGTTCATGTGTTCCCATTGTTCACCTCCCACTTATGAGTGAGACTATGCAGTGTTTGGTTTTCTGTTCCTGTGATAGTTTGCTTAGAATGATGGTTTCCAGCTTCATCCATGTCCCTGCAAAGGGCATGAACTCATCCTTTTTTATGGCTGCACAGTATTCCATGGTATATATGTACCACATTTTCTCCATCTAGTCTATCATTGATGGGCATTTCGGTTAGTTCTAAGTCTTTGCTATTGTGAACAGTGCCGCAATAAACATACGTGTGCATGTGTCTTTTTTCTTTCTTCTTCTTCTTTTTTTTGATACAGAGTCTTGCTCTGTCGCCAGTCTGGAGTGCAGTGGCACAATCTTGGCTCACTGCAACCTCCGCCTCCCAGGTTCAAGCAATTCTCCTGCCTCGGCCTCCCAAGTAGCTGGGACTACAGGCGCATGCTGCCACACCCAGTTTTTTTTTTTTTTTTTTTTTTTTTTTTTTTTTTTTTGTATTTTTAGTAGAGTTGGGGTTTCACCATGTTGGCCAGGAAATGGTCTTGATCTCTTGACCTGATGATCCACCTGCCTTGGCCTCCCAAAGTGTTGGAATTACAGACGTGAGTCACCGTGCCCAACCGCATGTGTCTTTATAGAATGATTTATAATCCTTTGGGTATATGCCTAGTAATGGGATTGCTGGGTCAAATGGTATTTCTAGTTCTAGATCCTTGAGGAATCACCGCACTGTCTTCCATAATGGTTGAACTAATTTACACTCCCACTAACAGTGTAAAAGTGTTCCTATTTCTCCACATCCTCTCCTACATCTGTTGTTTCCTGACTTTTTAATGATTGCTATTCTAACTGGTGTGAGATGGTATCTCATTGAGGTTTTGATTTGCATTTCTCTAATGACCAATGATGATGAGCTTTTTTTCACATGTTTGTTGGCCGCATAAATATCTTCTTTTGAGAAGTGTCCATTCATATCCTTCATCCACTTTTTGATGGGGTTGTTTTTTTCTTGTAAATTTAAGTTTTTGTAGATTCTGGATATTAGCCCTTTGTCAGATGGATAGATTGCAAAAATTTTCTCCCACACTGTAGGTCGCCCGTTCACTCTGATGATAGTTTCTTTCGCTGCGCAGAAGCTCTTTAGTTTAATTAGATCCATTTGTCAATTTTGGCTTTTGTTGCCATTGCTTTTGGTGTTTTAGTCATAAAGGCTTTGCCCATGTGTATGTCCTGAATGGTATTGCCTAGGTTTTCTTCTAGGATATTTATGGTTTTAGGTCTTATGTTTGTCTTTAAACCATCTTGGGTTAATTTTTGTATCAGGTGTAAGGAAGGGGTCCAGTTTCAGCTTTCTGCATATGGCTAGCCAGAGCTTTTTTTTTTTTTTTTTTAAACAATTCTCAGTGGCTGTCAAGATGGCTGAATAGCAACAGCTCCGGTCTGCAGCTCCCAGCAAGACTGATGTAGAAGACGGGTGATTTCTGCATTTCCAACTGAGGTACCCAGTTCATCTCACTGGGATTGGTTGGACAGTGGGTGCAGCCCACAGAGGGCGAGCCGAAGCAGGGTGGGGCATCATCTCACCCGGGAAGCACAAGGGGTCAGGTGATTTCCCGTTCCTAGCCAAGGGTAGCCTTGAGAGACTGTACCGGGAGGAACAGTGCACTGTGGCCCAGATATTACACTTTTCCCATGGTCTTCACAAACGGCAGACCAGGAAATTCTCTCCAGTTCCTGGCTCGGCAGGTACCACCCAAACAGAGCCCAGCAAGCTAAGATCCACTGGCTTGAAATTCTTGCTGCTAGCACAGCAGTCTGAGGCTGACCTGGGATGCTCAAGCTTGGTGTGGGGAGGGGCATCCACCATTGCTGAGGCTTAAGTAGGAGGTTTCACCCTCACAGTGTAAACAAAGCCTCCCATAAGTTTGAACTGGGTAGAGCCCACCGCAGCTCAGCAAGGCTGCTGTGGCCAGACTGCCTCTCTAGGCATGGCATCTCTGAAAAAAAGACAACAGCCCCAGTCAGGGACTTTTAGATAAAACCCTCATCTCCCTCGGACAGAGCACCTGGGGGAAGGGTCAGCTGCAGGTGCAGCTTCAGCAGACTGAAACATCCCTGCCTGACAGCTCTTAAGAGAGGAGCAGATTTCCCAGCACAACATTCAAGCTCTGATAAGGGACAGGCTGCCTCCTCAAGTGGGTCCCTGACCCCCATGTATCCTGACTGGAAGACACCTCCCAGTAGGGGCCAACAGACACCTCATACAGGAGAGCTCTCGCTGGCAACTGGCAGGTGCCCCTCTGGGACAAAGCTTCCAGAGGAAAAAACAGGCAGCAATCTTTGCTGTTCTGTAGCCTCTGCTGGTAATATGCAGGCAAACAGGGTCTTGGGTGGACCTCCAGCAAACTCCAGCAGGCCTGAAGAAGAGCGACCTGTTAGAAGGAAAACCAACAAACAGAAAGGAATAGTAGCAACATCAACAAAAAGGACCTCCACTCAGAGACCCCTTCCGAAGGGCACCGACTTCAAAGACCAAAGGTAGATAAATCCACAAAGATGGGGAGAAACCAGCACAAAAAGGCTGAAAATTCCAAAACCCAGAACGCCTCTTCTCCTCCAGAGGATCACAACTCCTCGCCAGCAAGGGAACAAAACTAGACGGGGAATGAGTTTGACGAATTGACAGAAAAGGATTCAGAAGGCGGGTAATAACAAACTCCTCCGAGCTAAAGGAGCACATTCTAACCCAATGCAAGGAAGCTAAGAACCTTGAAAAAAGGTTAGATGAATTGCTAACTAGAATAACCAGTTTAGAGAAGAACATAAATGACCTGATGGAGCTGAAAAACACAGCACAAGAACTGCATGAAGCACAAAAGTATCAACAGCCGAATCGATCAAGCAGAAGAAAGGATATCAGAGACTGAAGATGAACTCAATGAAATAAGCAAGAGACAAGATTAGAGAAAAAAAGAGTGAAAAGAAACAAAGCCTCCAAGAAATATGGGACTATGTGGGAAGACCAAATCTACATCTGATTGGTGTACCTGAAAGTAACAAGGAGAATGGAACCAAGCTGGAAAATACTCTTCAGGATATTACTCAGGAGAACTTCCCCAACCTAACAAGGCAGGCCAACATTCAAATTCAGGAAATACAGAGAATGCCACAAAGATACTCCTCGAGAAGAGCAACCCCAAGACACATAATCGTCAGATTCACCAAGGTTGAAATGAAGGAAAAAAATGTTAAGGGCAGCCAGAGAGAAAGGTCGGGTTACCCACAAAAGGAAGCCCATCAGACTAACACAGATCTCTTGGCAGAAACCCTACAAGCCAGAAGAGAGTGGGGGCCAATATTCAACGTTCTTAAAGAAAATAATTTTCAACCCAGAATTTCATATCCAGCCAAACTAAGCTTCAAAAGCAAAGGAGAAAGAAAATCTTTTACAAACAAGCAAATACTGAGAGATTTTGTCACTACCAGGCCTGCCCTACAAGAGCTCCTGTAGGAAACACTAAACATAGAAAGGAACAACCAGTACCAGCCACTGCAAAAACATACCAAATTGTAAAGACCATCAACACTATGAAGAAACTGCATCAACTAACAGGCAAAATAACCAGCTAGCATCATAATGACAGGATCAAATTCACACATAACAATATTAACCTTAAATGTAAATGGGCTAAATGCCCCAATTAAAAGACACAGACTGGCAAACTGGATAAAGAGTCAAGACCCATCAATGTGCTGTATTTAGGAGACCCATCTCACACGCAAAGACACACACAGGCTCAAAATAAAAGGATGGAGGAATATTTACCAAGCAAATGGAAAACAAACAAACAAAAAAAAGCAGGCGTTGCAATCCTAGCCTCTGATAAAACAGACGTTAAACCAGCAAAGACCAAAAGTGACAAAGAAGGGCATTACATAAAGGTAAAGGGATCAATGCAACAAGAAGAGCTAACTATCCTAAATATATATGTACCCAATACAGGAGCAGCCAGGTACATAAAGCAAGTTCTTAGAGGCCTACAAAGAGACTTAGACTTCCCCACTGAAAACACAGACAGATCAACGAGACAGAAAATTAACAAGGATATCTAGGACTTGAACTCAGCTCTGCACTAAGCAGACCTAATAGACATCGACAGAACTCTCCACCCCAAATCAACAGAATATACATTATTCTCAGCACCACATCACACTTATTCCAAAATTGACCACATAATTGGAAGTAAAACACTCCTCAGCAAATGCAAAAGAACGGAAATCATAACACACAGTCTCTCAGACTACAGTGCAATCAAATTAGAACTCAGGATTAAGAAACTCACGCAAAACCACACAATTACATGGAAACTGAACAACCTGTTCCTGAATGACTACTGGGTAAATAATGAAATGAAGGCAGAAATAAAGATGTTCTTTGAAGCCAATGAGAACAAAGACACAACGTACCAGAATCTCTGGGACACATTTAAAGCAGTGTGTAGAAGGAAATTTACAGCACTAAATGCCCACAAGAGAAAGCAGGAAAGATCTAAAATTGGCACCCTAACATCACATTTAAAAGAACTAGAGAAGCAAGAGCAAACACATTCAAAAGCTAGCAGAAGGCAAGAAATAACCAAGATCAGAGCAGAACTGAAGGAAACAGAGACACAAAAAACCCTTCAAAAAAATCAATGAATCCAGGAGCTAGTTTTTTGAAAAGATCAACAAAATAGACTGTTAGCCAGACTAATGAAGAAGAAAAGAGAGAAGAATCAAATAGATACAAACACAATTATAAAGGGGATATCACTGCTGATCCCAAAGAAATACAAACTACCATCAGAGAATACTATAAACACCTCTAAGCAAATAAACTAGAAAATCTAGAAGAAATGGATAAGTTCCTGGATGCATACACCCTCCCAAGACTAAACCAGGGAGAAGTCAAATCCCTGAACAGACCAATAACAAGTTCTGAAATTGAGGCAGTAATTAATAGCCTCCAACCAAAAAAAGTCCAGGACCAGACAGATTCATAGCCGAATTCTACAAGAGGTACAAAGAGGAACTGGTACTATTCCTTCTGAAATGATTCCAAACAATAGAAAAAGTTAGGGATTCCTCCCTAACTCATTTTATGAGGCCAGCATCATCCTGATACCAAAGCCTGGCAGAGACACAACCAAAAAAGAAAATTTTAGGCCAATATCCCTGATGAACATCAGTGCGAAAATCCTCAAAAAATACTGGCAAACCGAATCCAGCAGCACATCAAAAAGCTTATCCACCACGATCAAGTCAGTTTCATCCCTGGGATGCAAGGCTGGTTCAACATATGCAAATCAGTAAATGCAATCCATCACATAAACAGAAACAATAACAAAAAGCACATGATTATCTCAATAGATGCAGAAAAGGCATTTGACAAAATTCAACAACCTTCATGCTAAAAACTCTCAATACATTAGCTACTGATGGAACATATCTCAAAATAATAAGTGCTATTTCTGACAAGCCCACAGCCAATATAATACTGAATGGGCAAAAACTGGAAGCATTCCCTTTGAAAACTGGCACAAGACAAGGATGGCCTCTCTCACCACTCCTATTCAACATAGTATTGAAAGTTCTGGCCAGTGCAATCAGGCAAGACAAAGAAATAAAGGGTATTCAATTAGGAAAAGAGGAAGTCAAATTGTCCCTGTTTGCAGATGACATGATTGTATATTTAGAAAACCCCGGCCGGGCGCGGTGGCTCACGCCTGTGATCCCAGCACTTTGGGAGGCCGAGATGGGCGGATCACGAGGTCAGGAGATCGAGACCATCCTGGCTAACCCGGTGAAACCCCGTCTCTACTAAAAAATACAAAAAAACTAGCCGGGCGAGGTGGCGGGCGCCTGTAGTCCCAGCTACTCCGGAGGCTGAGGCAGGAGAATGGCATGAACCCGGGAGGCGGAGCTTGCAGTGAGCTGAGATCCGGCCACTGCACTCCAGCCTGGGTGACAGAGCGAGACTCCGTCTCAAAAAAAAAAAAAAAAAAAAAGAAAACCCCATAGTCTCAGCCCAAAATCTCCTTAGGCTGATAAGCAACTTCAGCAAAGTCTCAGCATACAAACTCAATGTGCAAAAATCACAACCATTCCTATACACCAATAACAGACAGAGAGCCAAATCATGAGTGAACTCCCATTCACTATTGCTACAAAGTGAATAAAATATCGAGGAATCCAACTTACAAGGGATGTGAAGGACCTCTTCAAGGAGAACTACAAACCACTGCTCAAGGAAATAAGAGAGGACACAAACAAATGGAAAAACATTACATGCTCATGAATAGGAAGAATCAATATCATGAAAATCACCATACTGCCCAAAGTAATTTACAGATTGAATGCTATCCCCATCAAGCTACCATTGACTTGCTTCACAGAATTGGAAAAAAAAAAAAACTTTAACTTTCATTTGGAACCAAAAAAGAGCCCGCATAGCCAAGACAATCCTAATAAAAAAGAACAAAGTTGGAGGCATCACACTACCTGACTTCAAACTATACTACAAGGCTACAGTAACAAAAACAGCATGGTACTGGTACCAAAACAGAGATGAAGACCAATGGAACAGAACAGAGGCCTCTGAAATACCACCACACATCTACAACCATCTGATCTTTGACAAACCTGACAAAAACAAGCAATGGGGAAAGGATTCCCTATTTAATAAATAGTGTTGGGAAAACTGGTAGCCATATGCAGAAAGTTGAAACTGGATCCCTTCCTTATACTTTATACAAAAATTAACTCAAGATAGATTAGAGACTTAAATGTTAGACCTAAAACCATAAAAAACCATAGAAGAAAACCTACGCACTACCATTCAGGACATATGCATAGGCAAAGACTTCATGACTAAAACAACAAAAGCAATGGCAACAAAAGCCAAAATTGACAAATGGGATCTAATTAAACTAAAGAGCTTCTGCACAGCAAAAGAAACTACCATTGGAGTGAACAGGCAGCCTACAGAACGGGAGAAGATTTTTGCAATCTATCCATCTGACAAAGGGCTAATATCCAGAATCTGCAAAGAACTTAAACAAATTTACAAGAAAGAAACAACCCCATCAAAAAGTGGATGAAGGATATGAACAGACACTTTTCAAAAGAAGACATTTATGCAGCCAACAAACATGACAAAAAGCTCATCATTGCTGGTCATTAGAGAAATGCAAATCAAAACCACAATGGGATACCATCTCATGCCAGTTAGAATGGCAATCATTAAAAAGTCAGAAAACAACAGGTGCTGGAGAGGATGTGGAGAAATAGGAACACTTTTACACTGTTGGTGGGAGTGTAAATTAGTTGAATCATTGTGGAAGACAGTGTGGCGATTCCTCAAGGATCTAGAACTAGAAATAGTATTTGACCTAGCAATCCCATTAACTGGGTATATACCCAAAGAATTATAAAGTCCTTCTAGTATGAAGACACATGCATACATATGTTTATTGTGGCACTATTCACAATAACAAAGACTTGGAAACAACCAAAATGCCCATCAATGACAGACTGGATAAAGAATATGTGGCACATATACACCATGGAATACTATGCAGCCATAAAAAGGATGAGTTCATGTTCTTCGCAGGGACATGAATGAAGCTGGAAACCATCATTCTCAGCAAACTAACACAAGAACAGAAAATCAAACACCCTACATTCTCACTTATAAGTGGGAGCTGAACAATGAGAACACATGGACACAGGGGATGGGAACATCACACACCAGGGCCTGTTGGGGAGTTGGGGGCTAGGGGAGAGATAGCATTAGGAGAAATATCTAATGTAAATGACTGGTTGATGGGTGCAGCAAACCACCATGGCACATGTATACTATGTAACAAGCCTCCACGTGTTCTACACATGTACCCCGGAACTTAAAGTATTAAAAAAAAATTCTCATTCCCTCTGTTTCCCTAATACGACATGTTCTATGTTCATTTCCTCTCTAAGTTTTCTGTCCCAGACTGCTTTAAAGACTATACATCCTCTCAGTTCCCCATAAATAAAACTGTGACACATAACTCACACTATAACTCAGATGTGGAGAAAAAAATAAAATTTCTTCATTTCATTTAGAACTAATCTGACTCTCCTTCCTACACTCATGAGTTAGTGGGGAAAAAAAACAACTAAATGTTCAGTTCAGTGTAAAGTATAGTCTTATTCAATCATTTACAAAATTCAATTAGGTCAAGTTCAGTTTATCTTGGATTATCCAGTCAGATGTGTCCAGGAAGTAAATAATTAGCAAATTCCATCATTTATCCCAGATATTTTCCAATTTAACCTTAGATTTTTGAACATGGCATTTATGGCAAGGACTCATTTTCCTGTCATGCTGTCTTTTCTAACAAAAGAGAAATAGCTAGTAAGTTCTGACATTCACTTTCCCTCTCTGGAGTATCTTGACTACGCTTAAATGATTCATACCAAAAGGCTGATCAACCCACATCAATGATAATCAATGAAAAAAAGCAAAAACAGGGGAAAGTGGAAAAGTTTACTACGCTTATGTACATATTTGTATATGCATGTATATCCTTTAAATTCAACATGGAATATCAGATGATTTATTAAGAAATATCAGTGACAATAAAACTAGTAATAAAGACTATTCTTCAACAGACAGTATAGTAATATAGGAGGAGGAGAAACAAAATGATAGGCGTGGTTAGAAACGGCATTCAGAGTGTAAGGAAAGGTCAGAAGGAGAAGAGTAGAAAGAAGAAATGTAGGATTTGTCACCCATTCTCTTTGATAAGTGAATACAATGCTGTTGTACCCTAAATATGAGAACAGATGACTTTAATATCAGGTCAAAGCACTATCTGACTAATAGGAAATGCAGTTGTTCCTTCAGCTCATGATCAAGGCTTAAACAAGGTCTGTTGTCATTTGTCACTCTGTCACAGATAGTTCAGTGGAATTATTTTGTTTCTTCTGACCTACAATTGCATAGTCTCTTTGCTGCTATCATTATGCATAGCACCGAAATGTTACTTTAAACAGTACCTCAGAACTCAGTTCTGCAGTCATCTCCTTGATTAATTTAGAAACACCCAACACCTAGCATAATACCTTGCATAGAGTACATAATAATTCATTCCAGAATGAATGAATGAATGAGGTTCTCCTTTCATTGAAGAAGATGGAGTGATGTCACAGTCTTCTGTTCTTAAATATTCCCCAAAGAAAAAGATTGGAACATTTTAAATTTAACCCTGAATAAGGAACAAGTAGGAGAGAACTCAAGAAAAAATAAAAACGGGAATTAATAAGTAGCTACAAATACCTCACAGCAAGAATGGAAGTAGACAAGCCACACATAGTGAAAAAATAATTTTGATGACAAATGACAGAAAATGCATTATGAGCTTTATTGCACCAAGGACACTTCCATATCCTTACACATTTCCATACCCATATGCACGTTCATTTATGTCTTTAAGGTTTATTCAGTGTCTAATTACCAATGCCAACTCAAGGCAAATAGAAAAGTACAATGGGCCATGCACAAAAATACTGGCTCAAGAGGCTAATATGAATTTAAATTTCCAATCTTCCTTAATAGCAGCTTTCCTGGTGTTTGCTAGCTGACTCTGACACACATTTTTTTGGCTCTGGAATTAAAATACAATGTTGGTGTAATTACTTTTCCAAGAATAGCAATGGGCACTATAGTTTTTCTAAGCAGTTCCTAACCTTTTAACATTTTAGTGTTTGCAAATTCTTGGAAACACTACAATACACAATGTAATACATTTAGAAGTTATATAAGGCTAGCCAAGTTCAATTTCCCTTAATTTGAAAATATCAAAAACTAGACATCCATGTAGCCTAAGAAAAGATTATCCTATAACCTTTCTACACTGAATACCAACTGGAACCATTTTTAGAAGATATTAATTCAGATTTTGCTATAGATGTCTAGCATGCCAGTGTCGTCTTTACTGTGAGGATATCCTCTTAGGAAACAATCCAACTGTTAGTCAATGAAACAACTGTTTAAGGCCGGACACAGTGGCTCATGCCTGCAATCCTAGCACTTCGGGAGGCTGAGGCAGGCGGATCACTTGAAGTCAGGAGTTCAAAACCACCCTGGCCAACATGGTGAAACCCCGTCTACTAAAAATACAAAAAAATTAGCCAGGCATGGTGGTAGGCTCCTGTAATCCCAGCTATGTGGGAGGCTGAGGCAGGAGAATCACTTAAACCCAGGAGGCAGAGATTGCAGTGAGCCGAGATTGCGCCACTGCACTCCAGCCTGGACGACAGAGCAAGACCCTGTCTCAAAAAAAAAAAAAAAAAAAAAAGAAAAGGCAAAGAAAAACTGCTTAAACTTCCTCTGACCAATTACTAGGCCAGACATGGGTGCCCTCTGGCCTGCTGTCTGATTTGTCCTTTAGCTTAATGTTCCTAGGCCCGTGGAAAGTTTTAAATGTTATGTGTTGATGGGGTGACCCTTTCCCTATCATAAAGATCAATAAATTTTATAATACAAACATCTATAACAATTCTTTTTTAAAAATGGATTTATTGAGATAGACTTTACCTATCATAAAATTCACCATTTAAAGTACACGATTCCCTGATTTTTGATATGTTTACAGCAATCTAATTTTAGAATATTTTTGTCCCTCCTAAAAGAAACCCCGTATCCATTAGCAGCTAATTCTCATTCCTGCCAACACCTTTCCTAATCCCTACCAGAGCCTGGCAACCACTAATCTATTTTTTGTCTCTAATGGTTTGCCTATTCTGGACATTTTATAAAAAGGGAATCATATGACTTGTGGCCCTTTGGGTTTTACCATAACTTTTTCAAGTTTCATCTATGTTGTAGTATATATCAGTACTTTCTTTTTATTGCAAAGTCATATTCTATTACATGGATATACCATGTTTTGTTTATCTTTTTCTCAGTGGATAGCCATTTGGGTTGTTTCCACTTTCAAGCTACTATGAAAAATGTTGCTATGAACATTCATTAGCAAATTTGTGTGTGGACATCTATTTTCAATTCTCTCGGTTGCCAACTTAGGAGTGGTATTGCTGGGTCACATGGTAACTCTATAAACACAGAGTTTAACTTATTGAGAAATTGCCAAACTGTTTTCCAAAGTGGCTATACCATTTTCTATTCTTACCAGCAGTATAGGAGAGTTCTACTTTCTCCACATCCTCCCAAGCAAGGTTTGTCTATCCATTTAATTACAGCCATCCTAATGGGTATGAGGTGATATCTCACTGTCATTTTGATTTTATTTTAATTTTCCCTATGACTAATGATGTGGAGCATCTTTTCATGTGCTTATTGGCCATTTTTGTATCTTGTTTGGAGAAACGTCTATTCATATCCTTTGTCCTTTTGTTATTGCGCTATATTTTCATTATTGAGTTGTAAGAGTTCTTCATATATTCTGGATATGAGTCCCTTATCAGTTACATGATTTGCAAATATTTTCTCCCATTTTGTGGGTTGTCTTTTTACTTTCTAGGTGACATTTGCAGCACAAAGTTTTTTATTTTGATGAAGTCCAACTTACCTATTTTGGGGTTTTTTTTGAGACAGAATCTCACTCTGTTTCCCAGGCTGGAGTGCAGTGGTGTGATCTCGGCTCACGGCAACCTCCATCTCCCAGGTTCAAGTGATTCTTGCGCCTCAACCTCCCAAGCAGCTGGGATTACAGGTGTTCACTACCTTTCCTGGCTAATTTTTGTATTTTTAGTAGAGACAGAGTTTCGCCAGGTTGGCCAGGCTGGTCTTGAACTCCTAGGCTCAAGTAATCTGCTGCCTCAGCCTCCCAAAGTGCTGGAATTACAGGTGTGAGCCACCATGCCCAGGCTCACTATGATTTTGATCTCATATCTACACTAATTTTGAATATAATCATATACCTAGAAATTCACTGCTAAGCCACTTTGTAGTTCTTGGGGGAAAGGCAGCATGCATTGTTGTTATTGCCTATAGATTTAAAAGTTGGGTCAATTTAAAAACAAATTACAATAGTGCAACCAACAGGGAAACCCTCCTAAAAATGGCTGGCATGTGCTATCAGCCATGTCTTAATTATCCATAGAAATGAGGGAGATAGCCTATACAACTGAAATCCACAGATGATATGCAATCTTTATTTCAAACATAGTTTTAAGCTCCCAAACCAGAACTCTAACCAGTTGTTAAGAAGTAGACCACTCATTTGATTGAGTTTTACTTCTCCTGGAATCTGTACCATCACCTGACAGATACTTCCACAAGCTTCAAAGTAGCTTAAAGAAATAAGGCACACAAAAGTATAAGTAACCCAAATAAACCTTAAGCTGGACAGTGGGCTTCTTAAAAAACAGAGTAACCCTAGTGAATAAAGGGCTGGCTTTGCTCCTTCATTCCATATTCCAGCCATAAAAAAAGTAACCATAAAAAGCCTTTGCAAACAATATATTTATAAATAATGTATTTGTTGAGATATAAAAACTGAAAGTGACATAATCAAATTAACTCATTTATCAAATGAGGAATCAATAAGAAAAAAAGAATAGATGTTTGTTTTATACAACATTGTTAGAAGCAATAGGTAGAACTAGAATATCTTTCCTTGTCCTTTCTCTCATCTCCATTTGCATTTAAAATCCTTCAGTCATTCAACAAATGTTATTTAATACCTACTATGTGCTGGAAGTACATATATCAATAATATATAACTCTTGACTTAGAGGAATCTGAAATTATTCAAGTCTAGGTCAACCTACTAATTCCTCTATGAAACCTTCCCAGAGCTCTCCAATTGGGAATAATCTCTTCCATTACTGATTTCGGATAGTATTTTATCAACATCTTCATTGGAAAGTTATAGACCTCTACTTTATGACTTAGTTGCTTATAAACATGTCTTGTCTCCAGCACTAAACCATAATCTTCTTGTGGGCAGGATCTGTGTACAAGTAACCTTCCTGACCCCTATATCACCCTGAATATGACCACAGTAAATTTTAGTTTAGTGAATAAACTTTAAAAAAATCAAATTTAGGAACACCAGAAGATTAGAATAAACCATATCTTTCACAAAAATTACATCTATGAATTATTAATGCAGAAGCTTATTACTTTAGTCTGGAATATCAGCTATTCTAGTTTCCATATAAATGATTTCTTCTCATCTTAAGCAGTGTGCAAAAAAGAGAGTGGTTACATCTTTAGAATATTTCAGCTCAAGTAATAAAATTCAAAACACTAGAAAGAAAAAAATGATAGAGAAGTTATACTTGAGGAGTATCTGATAACTAAAGAGTATTTTTCTTTTTCTTTTTTGTTTTGAGATAAAGTCTCACTCTGCCGGCCAGGCTGGAGTGCAGTGGTGTGACCACGGCTCTTTGCAGCCTCAACTTCCTGAGCTCAAGCTATCCTCCTACCTCGGCCTCCCGAGTAGCTGGGGACTACAGGCACATGCCACCATGCCTGGCTGCTAGTTTTTTTTTTTTTTTTTTTTTTTTTGGTAGAGATGTGTTGCTATGTTGTCCAGCCTGGTTTTGAACTCCCGGGTTCAAGTGATCCTCATGCTTCAGCCTCCCAAATTACAGGTGTGAGGCACACTGGCCTTTTTTTCTTTTTTGAGACAGTCTCGCTCTGTCGCCCAGGCTGGAGTGCAGTGGCGTAATCTCAGCTCACTGCAACCTCTGCCTCACAGATTTAGGTGACTCTCCTGCCTCCAACACCCTGGTAGCTGGGATTACAGGTGTGCACCACCACACTCAGCTAATTTTTGTATTTTTAGTAGAGACAGGGTTTTGCCATGTTGGCTAGGCTGGTCTTCAACTCCTGACCTCATGTGATCTGCCCCCCTCAGTCTCCCAAAGTGCTAGGATTACAGGCATGAGCCACCGCACCTAGCCATTTTTTAAAAAAACATTTAAATAATTTTTACTTAAGAACAGTTTTAAAGATATTACAGTTTTAAAGATTGACAGTTGTAAACATAGCACAGACTTCCAATATATCTGATATCCAGTTTCCTTTCCTATTAACATCTTACATTAGTACAGCACATTTGTGACAATAACCAATATTATTATTATAAAATAAAATCCATACTTTATTCACATTTCCTTAGTTCTAACCTAATGCTCTTTTTCTATTCTAGGATCTCACAATATATTTTGTAGTCATATCTCCTTAGGCTCCTCTTGGCTGTTACTGTTTTTTAGATTTTCCTTGTTTTTTTTAATGATCTTGACAGTTTCGAGGAGTATTAGTCAAGTATTTCGTAGAATGTCTCTCAGTGGGGATTTGTCTGATGTTTTCCTCATGATTAACTGAGCCTATAGGTTTTTACGAGGAGCAAGAACTTACAGGGAGGAAGAACTACAGAGATAAAGTGCCATTTTTATCACATCATATCAAGGGTAATACTATGAACATTTATCACTGTTAATGCTGATCTTCATTGCCTGGCTAAGGCAGTGTCTGTCAGAATTTTCCACTGTAAAGTTAACTCTTTTTTTTCTTTTGCCTCTTTACATACTCTATTCTTTGGAAGTAAGTCACTACATACAGTCTACACTAAAGGAGTGAGGAGTTGTGCTCCACCTCCTTGAGAACAAAGTAGTTACATACATGATTTTGAATTTTTCTTCATGGGAGATTTGTCTATTCTCCCTATTATTATAGCTTTTTCTATTCTCTCCAATTTATTCAGGCTTTTATTTATATCAGTATGGACTTACATATATCAATTTTATACTTTGGGTTACAATGCAATACTACTTTATTTTGTTGCTCAAATTTTTCTAGCATTGACCATTGGGAGCTCTTTCAGTTGGATCCTGTGTCCCTTTAACATACGCAACCATTGTGTTTCTTTTGAGCACTTACTGTCTGGCACTACAAGATGCTTCAAGCCTATATTGTATATTTCCTGTCCCCATCCTAGAATCAGCCATTTCTCTAAGGATCCTTCATTCCTTTACCTGAGAATGGTATTCGAATCTAAGAGCTGAGTGCAAGGTATACTTGTTACTAGTTGGGTATTATTGCTTCCGCAGCCACTTCTTTTTACATAGCATTTGTTTCCATTTCCAGAATCAAAATATTGCTCAGGACACCCTGAAATAGTGCCTAGGAACAATATTAGAGTCCTTCCACTGATTTTGGGAAGCCCCACTCTAATGTATCAGTTTTAGTCCCAACAAAAGACACCATGACCATTTCTTTTTTTCTTTTCTTTTCTTTTCTTTTTTAGCCGGGGTCTCGCTCTGTTGCCCAGGCTGGAATGCAGTGGCGCAATCTATGCTCACTGCAAGCTCCGCCTCCCGGGTTCACGCCATTCTCCTGCCTCAGCCTCCCTAGTAGCTGGAACTACAGGCACCCGCCACCACGCCCGGCTAATTTTTTTGTATTTTTAGTAGAGATGGGGTTTCACTGTGTTAGCCAGGATGGTCTCGATCTCCTGACCTCGTGATCTTCCCGTCTCGGCCTCCCAAAGTGCTGGGATTACAGGCGTGAGCCACTGCGCCCGGCTGACCATTTCTTAAACACAGTGAACAATTACACTCCATTTAATACTTATCTAGTGGTATAATTCTCTGTCCCTTATAGAATCATAGAATGTTAGAGGCAGAAAGGGCCTTAGAGAATATTGAATTCATTCGTTCATTCATTCACAAATGTATACTGAGGGTCTAGTATGTGCTGGGTAGTATCCTAGGTGATGGGGACATAACAGGACATAAAATGAGACACTCCCTGCCATGAGGGAATTCATGGTCTGGTAAGAGAGATGCATGCTATTTTTAAAATATCACACAAATAATTACAACAGTGTAACTGTGCTAAGTGTTACAAAGAAGAGGTAGATGGTATTATGAGAGAATACTGCAGGGAGACTAGATCTGTCATGGATTAGGAGTCAGGGAAAGCTTCCCAGAGGAAGCTAAAATCAGATGGAATAGGAGGTAACTAACTTTGAGCAGGAAAACAACTTCAAATAAGGGGAAGGGAAAAGTTTGTAGCAGGAGAGAACGTGGTACATTAAAAAGCTGAGAAAGTTAGGGGGATACTGGCAAAAGATGAACATGGAAGGAAAGCAACCACAGTAGTCCTTGCCAGTCATGGTAAAGATTTGGTCTTTATTTTAAGAGCAATGGGAAGTTCTTGAAGTAAAGTTCATTAGAGTTTTAAGGAGGGTGGGATGGGTAGTGACATCCTGAAATTAGTGTTTTGCAAGGATCATTCTGGTTGCTGTGTGGAGAATGAATGTGAGTGGGTGAAAAGCCCAAATACTAGTATTTTTATTGGAATAGCAGAAAAAGATGATGCTAGAGAGCTTGGATGGGAGCAGTGACAGTAGAGATGGGCAAAAGCAGACAGATTTGAGTTATGTAGGAAGCAAAATTGAGAAGACTCTGTGACATACTGGATATGAGACAAGAATAAGGATGGCTTAAGGCAAGACCTAGGTTTCTAGTTTTGCACAATCAGATGGATGATGGATGATGTCATTCATTAATAAAGAAAACATTGGAAGAGGACCAGGTTTGATAGGGAAGTCCACAAGCTCAGTTTGTTCTGAAATATCCAAATGGAGAGGCTAAAAAGACCATTAGATATAAAAATCTGAAGCTCAGGGTGAGAAATATAGATTTGATATACTTACTAATTTTATAGATGATAACTGAAGTCATAGGCACTGATAAGATAGTTTAGGAAAGAATTCAGAATATGAAAAGAAGGGGCACTGAGTAAGTCAAGTTATTCACAAAATGAGATTAATAATTTCCATTTTGTAGAATTATAGTCAGGATTAAACATCATCATATGTGTGAAAGCAAATAGCAAACTGTAAGCACCCAACCTTTAAAGCATTAAAATTGTGCATTTTATAAAAAACACTCCCATGGAGTATATCTATGGTTGTTTGCCTTCTCATGTTCAACTACTTGACATAATGTATACATGATCATTTATGTCTTTTAAAACACAATCTCTGGCAGTTATAGTAAAAGATTAACAGCTACTAATAACATGAAAAACAGTGTTGTTTTAATGTTATTTCATTTTCCTAATCATTGACTCACAGGTGAAAATGAGGCATTGAGGGAAGAAAGCATCAGGGTGTAGGAGCAGCTTTTATCCCAACCTCTTATCTTCCCTGCAATTGTCTGCTCTCCAGAGCCATTTGGAACAACTCTTTACAACCATAAAAATCCCCAGCCTGCCAGATTTTACCACAGTCCCTTCAAATGTACATTAACTAATTCCATGACAAATAACATCTTCATTATAGAAACTGACTCTTGAGTGAATGCAAAAACATCTAATACAAATAATTGTTTAACAGATTGTAACCATCAACTGAATGCTATTTTCATAGGGGTTGTCCGCCAAAGAATAGAATTATTCTAGCTATAATAATTCTATAGAATTATAACTGATTTCTATTCTTTGGAGAATATATTAATAATCCTCTAATTAGATTCTACCCATATTTTAATCATATGTAAACTCTTTAGGATAAAACTGTGAGTGATATGTCAGTTTTCAAAAGGGTAATACCAGAATCACAAGGATGAAAGGTACACAAGGATCTGCTTCCAAAAGAGTGGAGCTGGCTGGGCACGGTGGCTCACACCTGTAATCCCAGCACTTTGGGAGACCGAGGTGGGCAGATTACGAGGTCAGGAGTTTGAGACCAGCCTGACCAACATGGTGAAACCCCGTCTCTACTAAAAATACGAAAATTAGTCGGGTGTGGTGGCGCACGCCTGTGATCCCAGCTACTCAGGAGACTGAGGCAGAAGAATTTCTTGAACCCGGGATACGGGGGTTGCAGTGAGCTGAGATCTCACCATTGCACTCCAGCCTGGGTGATAGAGCAAGACTCTGTCTCAAAACAAAATTGCACAGTTTGTGCACTGCTCAAAGGCACCTGGCTATGGGATCTGAAATGCAGCCCTGCTTCTCTCACAAAGCTTTGTGACCAGGAGCTAGGGTGGGTAGCTGGGGTGGAAGTTGTTTGTGTCTTATTTTATTTTTTTACTTGGCCCAGGAGTAAAGACTCTGGCACCTTATAGACTAGTAGTAGCACTGTAGAAAGATCAAACACGAAAACAATTATTTGGACTCCAGAAAAACACTGGAGTCTTTTATAACTTGATTTGGGTTTAGATAGTGGTCTATGTTTTTATGACAAAAGCAACCACTAAAGTGCTTTTATTGAATGATTAGCACTATCCTCAGCTACTAAGAGGATCTCATTTGCTTGCTGAAGCCCTGTAACTGACACTATACTGTCAACGTAAAGTCATTATACACGCTACAAGCTTTAATATGCAATGCATTTTAAAACATTAAAAATAAATTAAAAATCAAGTCCTTTAAATTTTACCAAATATGGCTAAGAAAAAGCCACCAAATAGCAAAAACAATTCTTCAGGAAAGGAAATACGAAACATTCTTAAAGTAGCTGTGGTACTCTGTGGTACAGTGGAACAACCATCTGCAATCCAAAGGCCTCAGTTCAAATCTTGGGCTCTGATCTTAGCTATTGTGTGACCTTAAGTCACTTAACCTCTTTCAGCCTCAGTTTCTTCAGCTATACATTAACTGGATTAAACTAAATTATTTCTAAGGCCTCCTCAAGCTCTGACGATTCTCTAATTCTATAAATGTCATGATTATAAATCTTCCTTTCTTTGCCTGATCTTCTTCATTTTCTATACCAGGTATTTTCTAACCACCATTTTACCTCCTTATCCTGGTATTTCTTCCCATTTGTCCCCAAATTGAAATAACCTCCTCTCTTATTCATTAATCAACATATGATTCTCTCTCATCTCCAAACCTTTCGAAACAACTAACTTTAACATTTTCATTTGCAGTTATTCGCTGAAGAACTTAAAGCTTTAATTACTTCTTTGTCCACTACCCAAATTCTTTCTGACAACTTGGCCTAGAACAAATACTCCAGCTTATATTTAGGTAGTCAACAAGCATTTAAAATTCAAGGCAGTGGGGGGATTCCCAAAAATTACAGATCTCCAGGAGGAAAACTAGCATATAATCAAATCAGGATAGAAAAATCCGAAGTAATATTTAAATGAAAGAGGGTAGGGCAAATATAGTGACAATAAACTCTAAGTAGTCAGACCAGGAGAAATCTCAATATAGGCTAGTCAGTTCATCTGGAAAGAAGAATAAGAATTGAATTGACTGAGGAAATCTCCACATGTGGGGTAACCTACACAGAAACCCAGGTACCAAGCAATTATAATTCTGCAAAGCCTTTCCAGGTGCTTTCTTTTTTCTAGAAAAGAGAGATGGCCAAGAGAACAAGTTTCCTAATGACAGTTTTAGTTACATGTTTCAATACTCTAAAGAGCGTCAGCCATGGCAGTGTGAAAAAATGTCTCCTTAGAAAAAAAACATGATTGCCAATTTAAGTAATTCCTTCAATCACACTAGCTAAAGGGGTCATCTTGCTCATAAAAGATGACTTCAGAAACCTAGGCTAGGAAGAACACTCTCTTGGGAAGTGTATCAGACACTACCTCGGTTCTCCTCCACAACATTGTCTCACTGTCCCTTAAACACCTTCTCAGTTTCCCTCCACACCATTGCCTCAGCATCCCTGAGGACAACCAGGGACATTATAGGGGGTGGAGGAGATCCTCCCTATTGACTACAAATTAACTACATACCCGGAGCTTCTGGATTCTCCTACTACTTCCAAACTTGGATGAAATCCTTCACCAGGGCATGGAATCTGGCTTTCCAAGTGGAAGGGCAGGATGACACCACTCAGAACTGTGAGTTAACTCTCCAAAGACTGACCTTTGATAATGGGAAACAGCAGCCAGAAAGCAGATGGGCAGATAAATTCCCTCTCCCTCTTTGCTCTCATGAACTGTTCTATCTATTCTATCTGGAGATATTGCACATGGTCAAGCACATGTACTTGCTGAATAACCAGCTGTGTCTCTTTGAGGATCATCATGACACAATTACTAACATGGCAATCTAATCACCTTGCTTTGCTTCTCAGAGCTTCTCGCTTCTCATGTCTTTTCCTTCACTCTTACTGTTCTGAAATTGTACCGCCAAATAAATCGTCACTTAATTTCCAGTCAGTCTCTTGTTTCTGGAGAACCCAGGATACAATAGCAACAAAATCCAAAAAGAAGTAAAGAACCTTGGATTACGAATTGACACACATTAGCTCTAATCTGGCTATAATTGGTTCTGTTATTAATTAGCTATTTGATCTTGAACAATGAACATTCTGAATTCTGTAAAATGGGACAGGAGTTAGAGAAGAGGGACTAAGCTTCATGACTGCTGGGTCCCTTCCAGTTCCAGTGCTTTATGATCCTTAGGAATTAAAAACCTCAAAGCCTCAAACAACCCATTGGAAAATGGGTCAGTGTGAAAACCATGGAGTCCTATATATCCCAATTCATTTGACCATATCCATAGTTTGGATCAGCTTTATGAAATACATCTATAACCTAATCTTAGCTCTGAAACAGGGCCATTTTCATTATCATCAGCAGCCAATGTTATCTGATGTGTAACAGTATATTCTGCAACTTAACCAAATCTCACAAATCCAATAAAACCAGGCCACAGAAGTATAAGACCACATCTGTTCTGAGGAGAAGTTACAAATACAAGAATATTTTTAAAAACCGAATATCAAGCAGTATCAAGTGAAGGAAGCCAGTCACAAAAGACCACACATGGTAGGTATAACTTTGTTTATATGAAATGTCCAGCACTGGCAAGTCTATAGAGACAGAAAGTAGATTTGTGGTTTGCCTCAGATCGGAAGCTGGGGAACTGTGGACAGACTGCTAAGGGGCATGAGGTTTCTTTTGGGGGTCATGAAAATGTTCTAAAATTATATTGTGGTAATGGTTGTACAACTCTGTCAATAAACTTAAAGCCACTGAATTATGTACTTTAAATAGATAAATTATATGATGTGTAAATTATATCTCAATAAAGCTCTTTTTAAAAGTAATGGGGCTGTTTTATTGTGGGGAGTGAACTGGCTCAGAGGCAAAAATATGTGAGGAACAAATAGACATTTTTCTGTAAGAACAGAGCATTTTTAAAGATTTTATCTTTTAAATGACTCTGGAAGGGGAAGCATACAGTAACTTTATTTATTTCTGTTTGACACTAAATTTCCCCAAGCAGCAAAGAGCCAGGATCTTTGGAGGCAGACAACAGGAAAAACTTAGAAACCTGTGCAACTGGCAGAGAAGTTTTAATGTGAGCAAATGCAAGATGACACATTTGGTGGGAAGAACCCTCAACTAGCATCAATCACAAACTACAGAAGGGACCTGGGAGTGAGCAGATTATCCAACTCAACAGAACATTTTGGAGAAAGCTATTATATACAAGGTATTGTCTTAAGAGCTGTAGTAAAGAGGGAAATATAAGATGATACAAATAGATTCCCACTCCCTCCTCGATTTCAAAGAGTCTTTAAGGGAGAGAACATGCACATTTCAAGGCCAGGTGAATAAATGCTATGATAGAGTCTGCATAGGTTCTAGAAGGGTAAAGAAAGCCTTCATAGAAGAACTGGAATTTTTCTGGACCTTAAACATCTGAGAATATCAAGCCAATAGGCCGGATAATAAATACAAAAACTAAATTATTCTACTCTTATTTAAAACGAGATATTCTTAGTATGGGTTTCTCTCTCTCTCTCTCTCTCTCTCTCTCTCTCTCTCTCTCTCTCTCTCTCTCATGGAGTTTCGTTCTTTTACCCAGACTGGAGTGCAGTGGTGCGATCTTGGTTCACTGCAACCTCTGCCTCCTGGGTTCAAATGATTCTCCTGCCTCAGCCTCCTCAGTAGCTGGGACTACAGGCACATGTCACCATGCCCAGCTAATTTTTTTTTTTTTTGTATTTTTAGTAGAGATGGGGTTTCACCATGTTAGCCAGAATGGTCTCGATCTCCTGACCTCGTGATCCACCTGCCTCGGCCTCCCAAAGTGCTGGGATTACAGGTGTGAGCCACTGTGCCCAACCAGGATCACTGTATTTTATAAGAGGTAAAGGGAAACTTCATTTATGTAGAGACAGGTTTCTGGACAAATCCCTGGTTTCAAATTCAGAAACACCTTTAAAAAAATAGTATTTAAGTTTCAGATCAAGTCCCTGAACACCTGGCAACAAAAATAGCTGAAAGTGCTAAAGAGCTGCACTGGCTATTTGTAGGAAAAGCCTTCTTCCAATTTGCTGACAATGTCTACGACACAAAGGAGAAAGAGAAGACAAGAAGGAGAGAGCTGTCAGATAGAACAGAGACTAGAAGCAGAAGCAGAGGTTCGAAATGATGACAGAGTAGGCAGCAAGGTTGCAAGTAGCAGACACTGGCACGTAAGAAAGCCAGTTACAAAAGAGGGAGAAAAGAAACTCATTCTACAGCCTAATACGACAAAGAGTTACCAGCTCATAAGCAGCCCTTGAAGGCAGCGAGGGAAGACAGCATGCAAAGAGTGCCTAAGGACATGCTCCTTAGTATCTACTCTAGGAGGATACCCAGAAGCCTGACAACCAAGGCAGTTCAAGGGCCCAGGGGAGAAGAGGCTGTGACAGTGCCGAGCTCTACAGTGACAAATTAAATCATTCAGCTTCATGCTCTGCACCATATATATCTACAACACAGAACACTGACATTCCTAAACATGACCTTGAATCAAGAATAAAGTAAGATAAACATTCTCTGTTTAAAAAGGTACATCTTAGAAATATTCCCTTCAAAATTAAAGTCAAAATATTTGGGGCAGAAATAATAAAATCCTCAACTATATAGCACACTTTTTTTAAGTCCCCAAATGGCTTATGCACTGATGACCTAGGACAACAGAAATTTCATTCCATAATGGAACAAGAGGGCAGCTAAAAGACAGAAATGATAATTCTATGAGGACTACCTACAAAAAAGAAAAGGTGAGAAGCCACTTAATTACATAAAATAATGAAAAAGGAAAAAATCCCTGACACACTCTTATTCTTCAAATCTGAATCTGAGAGTAGTTGGATTAAGGGCTTGAGCTCTAACAGAGGAACTCAGACAGGCCCCTGTCTGCAAACATTTTATATTCCTTAAAAATATATAGGCTCAGTGAACAGGAAGAAACTGTTTCATATTTTTCTATCCTCCACAGTACTTAGACATAATGTCTAGTACACAACATAAACTTTCAAACTATAACACTCTTCCCTACTACTTAACAACTAAATCTTATTTCACTGTGTACTTGCTGCTGCTTTTGATTAGCTCAGAAGAGTAAGGGAGTATCCTCTCACATTTTTCAGCTCTTGACACAAAGATACATCAATGGGGAAATCCTATGTCCTTCCTGACTCCCTATTCCATGGGATTTACAATGCAATTTTATCATTATATTCTCTTTTCTCTCACTTCCCACAACTTAGACATTCCAGCTTTTCTCAATATCACAGTGACTTAACTCTGACTCCTTCACAGTCAAAATCTAGTGGCAGATTTCTGGGACAAGTCTCAATGCATTTGAAAGAGATTGTGGTTTCAGTCTGGGCTTAAAGTAGACAAACTGTAATGCCCATGGATGCTCTCACAGCCTCAGTCCTAAAGAAAAGCATGGGGTTCTCCCAAGCTTCACCAAGATTACTGCTTTTTAGCAGTAAAGGGTGGCCAGTGGTCTCTCACTATTAGTCTGGCCCTTTGGCTGGACTATTATTATTACCCTTTATACTTTGAATTATTTAGAGCTTCTGATATAGGCCATAAATGTGTAACTACTCATTCCAGCCTGTTATGCCAGTCCAATTTACCTGCTGCTGTCAGGGAAGTCCATAAAGTTTGACATTTGAGATTTGAATCAGAATGTTAAATTTTCAAAAATTATTATTACTCGTTGCATTAAAATAAGCTGGGGCGGGTGGTTATGAATGTTGCAGGATCTCTGCTTTAAATTTCCAGCCTTTGTCACGGTCTTATCTAATGGTGAGATGCATTAACATCTTCCATATGGTGGTACATCTGAAATACTGCCAGCAGTCACTTTCCCCCACCATTTTCTGATACCGGACGTAATACCTCTCTTTCAAAGATGGCATGCACATGCTTGCTGAACAAATGAATTGTACAGATACACGAGTGGCTAGGGACAGTTCATTCTTCCTGACCATGTCTTTTGTGAGATGCACAAAGCTGCTAGGCTGCCAGATAGTGAGGTCAGTGGGAAATATGAGAAATCACAGGTTAGATACATGTGCAGGAAATACAATCTGAGTAGCCTTGCTGCAACACATTTAGACAGTAGTCTGTATGCTCTTTCAGAGTGATTTTATCATTTATTTTCCTGATGTAAATAAAGACTTTATTTTCTTGTTTGGTGATGCCTTTTTACTTTGCAACAAACATTTCTGGCAGCAATAAACTTTACAAGTTCATGTTTAATAAAAATTTAAGTCCCAAATTTCCTTCTCAAGTAAGTTGATTATGAATATGTACACCACACAAAATACTGTATCCACCATAGGGACCACAGAGATGCTACTTTCAATATTAAAACTAGAAGACACAGTCTTTCTGAAGAAGTATCAGTATTACTTCAAAAGTTAGTAGCTACAGGCTGGGCGCTGTGGCTCATGCCTGTAATCCCAGCACATTGGGAGACCAAGACAGGCAGATCACTTGAGTCCAAGAGTTCGAAACCAGCCTGGCCAACATGGTGAAACCCTGTCTCTACTAAAAATACAAAAATTAGCCAGGCATGGTGGTGGGCGCCTATAATCCCAGCTACTCGGGAGGCTGAGGCAGAGAACTGCTTGAACCCAGGAGGCAGAGGGTGCAGTGAGCCAAGATTGCACCATTGTACCCCAGCCTGGGCAACAGAGTGAGACTCTGTCTCAAAAAAAAAAAAAAAGTATATGGTTACATGCAAATACTTTACCATTTATATAAGGGATTTTGGTACCCTCAAGGGGTCCTGGAATCCGCCCATATACAGAGGGACTACTGTAATTTTTTTTTAATATAAGGAGTATGGTGAAGTATGGTAAAGGTTGAGGTTATTGTACATGGATATCTAATTTTTCCTTGGTACCTTTGTTAAAAAAAAAAAATCAATTGACTGTATACATGTGAGTCCATTTCTGGACTCTATTCTGTTTCACTGATGAATATATCTATCCTTAAGCCTAAACCATATGATTTTGATTACTGGTGCTTTATATTAAGTCTCAAAATCAATGAGAGTGAAATCTCTAGCCTTTTCTTTTTCAAAATTGTTTTGGCTATCTACGTTCTTTCCATTTCCACGTGATTTCAGTTTGTCAGCTTCTTTTTTTAAAAAAGCCAGCTAGGAAGAGTTTGTATAGAACTAGTAAAATGTGTAAGTAAATCTATCTAGGAATACAGTTTTATTTTTGGTTTTGAGATTTTAAACCATTAATTAAATTTCTTTAAAAGACATAGGGCTACTCCAGTTATCTTTTTCTTCCTGGGTGAGCTTTGGTTGTTTATGTCTCTCAAGAAATGTCACTTCGGTTGTCAAATTTATTGGCATAAATTTATTCATGTATTTATGTATTTTAATATAAAACAGTCTAAAGTCCACCAATGTATAAAACAATTTTTCAGTCAAGAATTAAATATTTTGAAAATTAGGCTTTCTGCTCCTCCCGTTTGACAACAGCATCTTCTTGTGCAGGGCCAGCTGCACCCCATGGTGAAGGTGAAGGCCAGAGTAAAGCAATTTAGTTGTACTGGGCACCTGGTCACCAGGGCTGCTTTTAACTCTGGCAAAGTGGATATTGTTGCCATCAATGATCCCTTTATTGACCTCAACTACATGTTCTAGTATGATTCCACCCATAGCAAGTTCCACAGCATCATCAAGCCTGAGAATGGGAAACTTGTCATCAATGGAAATCCCATCACCACCTTCCAGGAGAGAGATCCCACCAAAATCAAATGGGGTGACACTGGCACTAATTATGTCGTGGAGTCCACTGGTATCTTCACTATCATGAAGAAGGCTGGGACTCATTTAGATGGGGGAGCCAAAAAGGTCATCATCTCTGCCCCCTCTGCCGATGTCCCCATGTTTGTAATGGGTGTGAACCATGAGAAGTACAAAAACGGCCTCAAGATTGTCAGTAAAGCCTCCTGTACCACCAATTGCTTAATTCCCCTGGCCAAGATCATTCACGACAATTTTGGCATCATAGAACAATTCATGACCACAGTCCATGCCATTACTGACACCCAGAAGACCATGGATGGCCCCTCTGGGAAACTATGGCAACGATGGCTGTGGGACTTTTAAGAACATCATCCTTGCATCTACTGGCACTGACAAGCCTGTGGGTAAGGTCATCCCAGAGCTGAACAGGAAGGTCACTGGCATGGCCTTCCATGTCCCCACCACCACTGTGTCAGTCATGCATCTGATCTGCTGTCTGGAGAAACCTGCCAAATGTGATGACATCAAGAAGGTAGTGAAACAGGCTAGGTGCAGTAAAACTCATGCCTGTAATTCCAGCACTTTGGGAAGACGAGGTGGGTGGATCGCTTGAGGTCAGGAGTTCAAGACCAGCCTGGACACATGGCGAAACCCCGTCTCTACTAAAAATATAAAAATTAGCTGGGCGTGGTGGTGCATGCTGGTGATCCCAGCTACTCAGGAGGCTGAGGCAAGAGAATCACTTGAATCTGGGAGGCGGAGAGGTTGCAGTGAGCTGAGGTTGCACCACTGCACTTCAGCCTGGGACTCCTCTCGGGACTGTGGGCGGAGGTAGGGGAGGTAATGAAGCAGGCATCAGAGCGCCCCCTAAAGGGCATCCTGGGCTACACTGAGCACAAAGTTGTCTCCGACTTTAACAGTTGACACTCACTCTTGTATCTTCGATGCTGGGGCTGGCATTGCTCTCAATCACCACTTTATCAAGCTCATTTCCTGGTATGACAATGAATTTGGCTACAGCAACAGGGTGGTTAACCTCATGGCCCACATGGTCTCCAAAGAGTAAGACTCCCAGACCAACAGCCCCAGTGAGAGTACAAGAGGAAGAAAGAGGACCTCAGCTGCTGGGGAGTCCCTGCCATACTCAGTCCCCCATCACACTGAGAATCTCCCCTCCTAACAATTTCTATGCAGATTCCCTGAAGAGGGAGGGGCCTAGGGAGCCCTGCTTTGTTGCATACCATCAATAGAGTCCCTGTACTCAAAAAAATTATATAATAATTTTTTAAATCCTCTTTTACTCTCGAAAGTGAATGGATGATAAATTACACTTGTCAACTTAGGCATAATCCACTGCCAGTATCAATATCAGTATGACTTTTTAAGATTTTCCTATAACTTTAATGACTTTGAAAGTCATTTTAGCTGGGCATAGTGTTCACACCTGTAATCCCAGCACTGTGGGAGGCCGGGACGGGAGGATTGTTTGAGCTCAAGAGTTTAAGACCAGTCTGGGCAACATGGTGAGACCTGTCTCCACAAAAAATTTTTTTAAAAAAATCAAAAAATTAGCCAGGTGTGGTGGCATGCACCTGTGGTCCCAGCGCCTCTGGGGGCTGAGGCACAAAGATCACTTGATCCCAGGAGGCTGTGGCTGCAGTTAGCTGTGATCACATCACTGCACTCCAGCCTGGGCAACAGAGGGCGACGCTGTCTCAAAACCAAAGAAATCTTCAGAAATCTGATGTGTATTTTACACCTACAGCATATCTCAACTCAGACCAGTCTCATTTTAAATGCTCAATAGCCATGTGTGGCTAGTGGTTATCGCATTGGGCAGCACAGAGCTAGAGCCTTGCTACTCAAAGGATCGGCATCACGTGGGAACTTATATTAGAAACACTGCATCTCAGGCCCATCCCCAGACCTACAGAGTCAAAATCTTCATTTTAACAAGATGACCAGGTGATTCATATAAACATTAAAGTTTATAAGACAAAACCTGCAGCAGAGTTTCCTAGCATGTATGATACGGCAAGGTGTTACAAGTGGGCTTAAATAACAATCCCTTCAGCTCTCAAGATGGCTGGGGGGCCCTGCCATTTACCTCTTCTCTGTTTACTACAGTATGTCATGCAAAAATCCTTTTCTTTCTCTTGAAACACAGGAACACAATAAGATATGTACAGGGATGACCGCTGAAGAATCATCTACGAAAGAAAAAATATGGAAATCATCCAAACATCCAGCAATGGTAGGTGGGACAAATTGTGATATATTCAAACTATGGAATACAATGTTTGAACTAGATCTGAAGATTAGATATGAAAGCAATATTTTAAAAGTTGCTTAATATTCAATATAACATTTGCATATGCTGTTTAAGTTTCTGTTAAGTAATCATTTCTCATTCCAAAGACAATGCAAAAAACTTCAGTACTGCTTGAGAGTCGTATTTCAACCACAGATATTTTCCCCATTGGAAAGCTGTTTTCATTTTAGAAAAATGGGTTGTTTGAAGATGAAAGTCTTTTATCTTTTTTCACAATTTGTTTTGGTTATATGTTCATATATTCTTATTAAATATTTCATACACTTTATTGCAACTACTTTGTTATTTCTACATCTTAGATAAATGCTGAAAAGGAAAACTATTTCATTGTTCCACTAATTAAATAAATTAAGAAAAGAGCAGTTTGTGTAGAAATTGGAGAGAACTATGTTTTATATGAATCACAAGAGTGTCCACTGTGGAATGTAATTAAATGCTTTGCCCTCTGAAACTTGATTTTTGTGTATCTGAGACTTATTAACAGTGCTAACTGCTAAGGGTACTGTTTATCTTGTTCTGGGCATTGCAGTTTCAGTTTTTAAAAAACTCTTGAAAATGTATTCTGTGAAACTATTCATACCTCTCTTCCTGCAAATTTTCTCTTAAGAACTAGGTTTGGGGCAGAAATGAATTGACATTATTTTTTCATTTGTTTTGTATGGTATGAAGGATTTGTAAAGCTTTGCTCAAAGTTGCGTGTATTTGTAAACACTCTCATGACATTTTCAATTTTATGTGTAAATTTTATTGTCTGTGTTTGGTGATTCTGACATTAATGAAAGAGAATATTTTCCATTAGATTTAATTGTTTTCCTCTCAAAAACAGTTGCTTAATATTAATATAGTATATTACAATGTATGTAAAATTTAAAATATGCAAAATACTGTACATTGTTTATGGATTTATATCTTTGTAATATATGCATAAAACATGGAATGACTACCAACCAAATTTATGACAGTCATTGCCTTCAGGGAGGAAAGAATGAAAATAGAATTGGGAAGAGAAAACAGGAAACTTTAACTTTATAATTTTAGCAATTTTCTAAAGCAAATATGAAAAAAGGTTTACATTTCTTTATTTTGAGTAACTGGTGTTTGGAAGTATATTTTGTTATCTTTGTTCGTTTTGTATTTGGGGAGTTATTTTTCAAGAAATATAAACACAACCCAACAAATATGGAAATTAACACAAAATTTCAAACAAAACAGAAATATACTGGCCAGGTGCAGTGGCTCACACCTATAATCTCAACACTTTGGGAGGCTGAGGCGGGCAGATCACCTGAGGTCGGGAGTTCGAGACCAGCCTGACCAACATGGAGAAACCCTGTCTCTACTAAAAATACAAAATTAGCTGGCTGTGGTGGTGCATGCCTGTAATCCAGGTACTCGGGAGGCTGAGGCAGGAGAATCGCTTGAACCCGGGACACGGAGGGTGCGGTGAGCCAAGATCTCGCCATTGCACTCCAGCCTGGGTGACAAGAGCGAACTCTGTCTCAAAAAACAAAAAACAAAACATGTTGCCTCTACCTCTCCCTTTAGAGAAGCTTAGAAAAAATAAAAGTGAAAAAATCCTACTGAAATAATATCAGAAAGCACATTGTAGTCTTATATTACCTCCATTTCAAATCCAACTTTCAGAAAAAGAAGAAAACCATTTTGGGTAACCAAATAACAGACCCTTTTAAGCCCCAGAATTTGAAGATCACTGAAAAATGAAAATTATGTAATGTCTTGTACTCAAGATGCTCTGAAAATTATTTTTGAATTCCCACACCATTATCATTAATGGACACCAGCTGCGGGCTTACAGTATCCTGGGTATATTACACAATAAAAACATAGACAGGATGTCACTGCACATATGCCATGCGCACAGCTTGGTTCTAATTAGCATCACTGAGAATAGACATTTATTAAAGAAGATGGTGTAGTGGTTAAGAGCATAGGCTCTGGAGTCAGACCACCTGGCTCAGTCACCTATGCAATGTGTGACTTCAGGCAAATTATTTAAGTCTCATTTCTTCCTTTGAAATAACTCACAAAGTTGCTATGAGAATTAAACGAAATAATGAATATACAGTACTTAGTATAGTGTCTATCTCTTAGTAAGCACTCAACAAATATTAAGGACTATCATTATTGGTACTACTGAATAATTATAATGCTAAAGAGGTCCTGGTAGGACTAGGGTTTACAAAAATATATGGCACAGTTTCTCAGCTTTCAAGAACTTACAATTTAGAAATCAATTCAAAGAGCCCAAAAGGAAGGATAAAATAACGAAGAGTATCATTTTCCTATTAAGACCTAAAAAATAATAAAACAAAAGCACCTTTAGTCACCCAACCCAAACAGGTAAATATTTAATCGATTTAGTCTCATTTGAATACCCAACAGAGTTAATAACACTATGCATATGATGGAGGTTGATTACAATCTAGTACACAGGTTGACTTAAAACTTTTTAACTGGGTTTATCCTTGAGAATGTATTGATTTTGGTCGTGATACTGATTTCATGACCCACTCATCCTTAAAGAGCCAGCTGAGAGACCGCTACCACCTACCAACCAGGTAACAGTAGTCTGTAAGCATATAAATTGACCTACATTTTGTAAGAAATATTTTTCAACTTTAAAGGTCAACTTATATGCAGTGCTTTAGAGTTTGCAAAGTTCCTGCAACTCATTACTTTTTATCTCCATAATTGGGAGATGAACATGACATCTTTCACAACAATTGTAGGGCCTTCATTCAAAACAGATGATACAGTTTGTCAGATAAGGTGACTTTATATCATTTTACTCAACCAGTTCCACTTTTTTTTTTCTTAACACTTAGTGTTTTGAGATTAAAGAGTAAATATGCTATGCACTGATTGTTTTTCAAAAACAAAACTGACACTCAGAAAAATGAGGTTTTGAACTCCAGGTGCTCTGATTTGCTGTAAAGCTAACGCATAAATTACGTTCTCAGCTTCACCTCCCACTGTCTACCCCATGTTTTCTGCTTTATCTTTTCAAGATTTTTCATCATGGATGTAGGTGTCCAGGTTCTTGTTTTCAATTTAAATCAAAATAATTCAAGAAATACTCGATTTGGCCGGGGGCAGTGGCTCACGCCTGTAATCCCAGCACTTTGGGAGGCTGAGGCAGGCGGATCACAAGATCAGGAGATCGAGACCATCCTGGCTAACCCGGTGAAACCCCGTCTCTACCAAAAACACAAAAAATTAGCTGGGCGTTGTGGCAGGTGCCTGTAGTCCCAGCTACTCGGCAGGAGAATGGAGTGAACCCGGGAGGCCGAGGTTGCAGTGAGTCGAGATCGCACCACTGCACTCCAGCCTGGGCGACAGATATAGGCTCTGTCTCAAAAAAAAAAAAAAAAAAAAGTAAAAAAAAGAGAAATACTCAACTTAATAAATCAATTCAAGCAATACCTACTAGCTCTACCAGCTCTGGATGGCTGCTGGAGAGGTCCACAGATAGGTAAGTCTCTGCCTTCAGAGAATTCACAATCTACTTTCAAAAGCTATAATACGAGCTCAAATAATAAGGGCCACAGAGTCGTTCACGATGTGATAGGGATTCAAAGATTGGAGAGTGCCCTCTGGTGGAAGGGGAAGAGATGATCAACAGAGACTTCAAGGCATTTAGTAAGTTTTACACAGAATTTCCACAGTAAGAACTGAAGGAAGACAGGCATTCTGCGGAACAGGCATTACGCAGGAAACTAGTGGCAAGGGGGTGTTCAGGGAAAAATGAGTTGTTCAGATCTATCAGAGTTGAGAGAACATGTTATGAAGGGCTTTGAATATTAGGCTGGAAAGTCCTATAGATAACTTGATATTAAATGAGTCATCGAAGTTTTTAGGCAGGAGGGTTAGGTGATAAGAACTTTACTTTGGGAAGATTCATCTGATGGCAAGTGTGTAAGAGGAGCCCAAGTGGGAGACTTTGGACTTGGAGCCCACTGAGAGGGTTACTACAATATTTTAGAAGAAGTGAAACTGCTCTTTCAAGATTGTAAGTAAAGGGAAGGAGACAAAGAAGTTGGTAGCTTAAAGGAAAAATAAAATTGGGCAAAGCTCCCCCTCCATTCTTTTCCTTAAAGGGGCAACAAAGACCTGAGATTGTATGAAGGCAGAAAAGAAAGATTAATAGAGAACAAAATGTTATTGATGCTGGGGGGAGAAAAAGATCAATCACTGAATTAAAGTCCAAGAAGAAGAGGGATGGAATGGACCAGGTGGACGTATTCATTTTGAAAAGGAAAATTCCTGTACTTCAAAAGACAGAGAGAGAGTATAAAAGGGAAAAGAGTAAAAATACATGGAAACTTATTAAGTCGAGACAGAGGAAGTTGAAGAATTTATGGCAAATAATCTCAACTTTCTCAGAGAATAGGAGGTAAGCTCATTTGCATTGAGAACTGGAGAGAGTCTGGGTATGTGCCATGAATTGGTTGTACCTGGAAAAGATATTGAGAGGGATAGAATCATGAGCAAAAAAGTACTGATTAAAATATTGCTAAGACATCAAAGTAAATGCAACAAATAAAAAACAGTTAAAATGGTCATATTCAAAATGTAAAGACTTTTGTGCTTCAAAGGACACTGACTTAAACAGTGTTAGGCTGCTATAACAAAATACCATCAGCTGAGTAGTTTATAAACAGTATAATTTATTGCTTACAGTTCTGGAGGCTGGGAAGTCCAAGATCAAGGCACCACCAGATTTGGTGTATGGTGAGGGCCTGTTCCTCATGGATCATGCCTTGTTGCATCCTCAGAGGGTGGAGGGCAGAGACAAGCTCCTTGAGCCTCTTTTATAAGCATACTAATCCCATTCATGATGGTGGAGCCCTCATGACCTAATCACCCCCTAAAGGCTCCAACTCTTAATACTATAGCATTGGGGATTATTTCCAATATATAAATTTGAGGGAAATATCAACATTCAGACCATAGCAAACACTACCAAAAAAGTGAAAACACAACCCACAAAATGAGAGAAAATATTTGCAAATTTGGTACCTGATAATCATCTGGCACCCAGAATATACAAGGAACTCTTAAAACTCAGCAATGAAAAACCAAATAATGCAATTTAAAAACAGGAAAATATTGAAATAGATATTTCTTCGAGTAAATACAAATGGCCAATAAACACATGTAAAGATGCTCAACATCATTTATCATTAAAGAAATGCAAATCAAAACCACAGTGAACTATTCCTTAACTGCCAGGATGGTCATAATAAAAAACACAAATGGACACAATAAAAAATAACAAGTGTTGCTAAGGGTGCAAAGAAACTGGAACTCTCACATATTGCTGGTGGTAATATAAAATGGTTCAGTCATTTTGGGAAACAATTTGGCAGTTTCTCAAACAGTTAAATATAGAGTTACCATATAACCCAGCAATTAATTTCATTCCTAGATATATACCCAAGAGAAATGAAAACATATAGCCACACAAAAACTCACACACAAATGTTCATAGCAGCATTATACATGATAGCCAAAAAGTGGAAGCAACTTAAATGTTGCTTGATGAATGAGTAAACAAAGTGTGGGATATCTGTATAATGGAATATTATTTAGCCATAAAAATGAAGTACTAATATTAATACATGCTACAGTATGGATGAATCTTTCAAACATTATGCTAAGTGAAAGAAGCCAGGCACAAAAGGCCACATATTGCAGAATTCTGTTTATATGAAATGTCCAGAATAGGCAATTTGGTAGAGAAAGTAGATTAGTGGTTTCCAGGGACTGAGGGAATGGGAAAATGGGAGTGCAGAGTGACTGCAAATGGGTATGAGATTTCATTTTTGCAGTGATAAAAATGTTCTGAAATTACATACTGGTGATGTTTGTACAATTTTGTGAATGCTAAAACACAATGATTTGTATACTTTAAAGAGGTGAATTTTATGACATGTGAATCTTATGTTTAAAAGATTGCTAGCAAGTTTAGATGACCTGTATTTTGCTCCAGATCTATTCAGAATGGAATCATGATTTTCTCAGGCTACAATATATCATACAAGTCAGATGTGAGGGTTACTGTGAATAAGGTATTGGGAAGGCAGGAAGGCAGAGTCAAGGAATGAATAGCACATTGCTGAAATTGATATCTATAAAGCCCAGGCTCTTTCAAAACCCAGTAATAAAAATACAAACAATCCAATTAGAAAATAGGCAAAAGACATACACAGACATTTTACCAAAGAGGATATACGGATGGCAAATAAGTACATGAAAAGATGTTCAATAACATTAGCATTAGGGAAATGCAACTTAAAACCATGAAATATCACTGTACACCTATCAGGATGGCTAAAATAAAAAATAGTGACAACACCAAATGCTGGCAAGGATGCAAAGAAACTGGATTATTTACACACTGTCAGTGGGAATGTAAAATGGTACAGCCACTCTGGGAAACAGTTTGGCAGTTTCTTATAAATCTAAACATGAAACTACCATATAACCTAGCATTATTTTCCTGGGAATTTATCCCAAAGAAATGAAAACCTGTGCTCACACAAAAACCTTTACACAAATGTTCATAACAGCTTTATTCATAATAGCTGAAAACTGGAAGTAATCCAGATGTACTTTACCAGGTAAAGGTTAAACAAACTGTTATACCATGGAATACTACTCAGCAATAAAAAGAAACAAACTGTTGATACACTCAACAACCTACATTAATCTTCAGGTAATTATGTGGAGTGAAAAAAACCCCAAAAAGTTATAAAAGGTATCATTCAATTTATATGATATTCTTAAGATGACTAAATTATACAAATGGGAAAAGGATTGGTGGTTGCCAAGTGTCAAGGATGGGAAGGTGAGAGGTGTCTATAAAAGGGCAATAGGAGGGATCCTCGTGGTGACTAACACGTTCTATATCCTGACTGTATCAATGTCAGTATCTTGACTATGATATTGTACTGCAGTTTTGCAAGATGCTACCATAGGGAAAAACTGGGTAAAAGATACACAGGCTCTCCTCTTTGTATTACTTCTTACAACTGCATGTAAATCTACAATTATCTCAAAAAGTTTAATTTTTAAAAAACAGCTCAGGTTAAGGGAGAGGCAAGACAAACCAAAATCTGACATGCAGTTTTCATATTCATAATATGAGGATTATAACTACTAAGGAAATTGTTTAAATGTATACGAAGTAAGGAGATTTGGGAACACAAGGTCTCTTAATGACACATGGTGATTTAATATTACTTCTACCATTATTGAAATGGCTTAGGAACTACAAATGACTAACCATTTCCAGAGGATTTATTCTCAAGGACTATGATGGCATAAGTGCCTCCAAGGGTAAATTAATGATACCTGAAACCCATAGGAAACCAGGGCTGGGTGCAGTGGCTCATGCCTGTAATCCCAGCTCTTTGGGAGGCCAAGGTGGGAAGATTGCTTGAGTCTAGGAGTTCAAGAGCAGCCTTGGTGACAGACCAAAATCTTATTTCTAAAATAAAAGTAAGAAAAAGAAAGAAAGAAAAGAAAAGAAAAGAAAAGAAAAGAAAAGAAAAGAAAAGAAAAGAAAAGAAAGAAAGAAAGCAGATCCCCTAATGCAAGCTAGTCCCTCTCATTGAGAGTCTGCTTCTGTTCCAGAATGCTTGAATAAATAATGCTTGAACAAAAGCTTAAAGAATAAATCACAAAAGAATGGATCTAACTAATAGTTATGTGAATTAGAGATCTGCAGTTGTAACACATAAGTTAGCAAAACTACCTCCAGATTTGAATCTCACCTCACCAATACTGTGTGACCTCAGACAAATAATCTGTGGAGCCTCAGCTATTCAGCTTCCTCAAATATTATAAGAATCAAAGAGATTTTTATATATGCCACACTTGACATGGTAGCTCCATAAACTCAATAAATGTTTGCTATTATTAATAATCAAAAGGGGCCATAATTAAGTTGTGTAGTCCAACCTTTCCTGCATGAAAAGAACCACTCAACAGCATTCCTAACATCCTATCCAACCTTTACCTGAACATAGCTAGTGATAGGTAACTCACTGCTTTTCAAGGCAATCCATTCCAACGTTAGGCAGCCATACAATAGCTAGAAAGTTGTTCCTTCTATTTTTGTCCCAAATCATCTCTGTAACTTTCAAACGCTAGTGTTGGTTCTGCCTTTTTAAGCTACTGAAAAGGTCTGGCCCCTCTTCTGCACAGCATATCACCTGTTTGGCACCTGCTATCCCATTGTCTGGTATGTTTGGAAACTAGTCTGTAGTCTGTTCCTGTCTCATCATGTGACCCAGGACACATCTCTCTGAGCCTGTTTCCTCAACTTGAAAGTCAGGATTTCAGATCAAATAATTTCTCAGGCTTTCTTCCCCCAGAAGCAAGAGCTATACTTTTACTTATGTCTTCACCCAGTTATTCTGATTCATCCTCCCAGGCCAGTTTTCAGTCCCCACATCCACTTGGTGCCTTCCTCTGAGTACACCCTAGCTGGTTAGCATCTTTCTTAAAATTTGATCCCCAGAATAGAACACAAAACTAAGGTTCTCACACCTGTAATCTCAGCACTCAGGGAGGCTGAGGCAGGAAGATCATTGGATCCCAGAAGGTCAAGGATGCAGTGAGCCATGATTGTGCCACTGCACTCCAGCCTGGGTGACAAAGCAAGACCCTGTCTAAACTAAACAAAACAAACTAAAATTCTGGCAACAATAGTCAAGTGTACTATAAAACTCTCTCCTCTATACTTAATACAGTTTAAGCGATTGTAACTAACATTCTACCACCTTGCTTTACAGTGAGCTCACAGCTAGTTATAAACTTGGGGTCTCTTCCCATAACATACTATCTTCTCCATCATGGGTATCCAGAGTTGATTTCTGGAACCTAAGTTCACGATTTTATGTTTATTTATGGTTAATGTACTCTTTTCCATCTGTTCCATTATTTCAGCCTATCAAGCTACATTGGACTCTTGTGTTATTCATTGTATTAGTCAAAGTACATTGACTGTATTCTTAATAATTACAAAAATACTTCTAAAACCTTTTAATATTCCACTATATACACAAGTGCTTGTATACAAAAAATGTTTCCTTACTATTGATGCTGAGATGGAATCTTGCTCTGTTGCCCAGGCTGGAGTAGAGTGATGTGATCTCAGCTTACTGCATCCTCTGCCTCCTGGGTTCAAGCGATTCTCCTGCCTCAGCCTCTTGAGTAGCTGGGATTACAGGCGCCCGCCACCATGCCTGGCTAATTTTTGTATTTTTAGTAGAGACGGGGTTTCACCATGTTGGCCAGGCTGGTCTTGAACTCTTGACCTCTGGTGATCCACCCACCTTGGCCTCCCAAAGTGCTGGGATTACAGGCATGAGCCACCGCACCCAGCCAAGTTCTTAAAACTTTAAAAATTTTCTTAAGGGTTCTGATTGTACAGACAGACAAAACATGCTTTAGACCTATTGACCTCATACGTTCCCTTTTAAAGATTCTAAAACTTAATAGTTCTAAGTATGACATAAAACAGTCAAAATAAAGAACAGGGTATGCCTCTCAGTGTTTTGGGACTGCCTGATAGAAAAGAACTCACTCCACACTACCATATAAATGTTTGCCCCTTTTTGCTACTTGTTATAGTAGCAAGTAATTCTCCCTCGTTAATACAGTAAGAGATTTTGAAACACAGCTAGACTACCTTGCCCTCTCAAGGTGGAAAAAAAAGATTATAATAAAAGTTTGCTGTTACAGACAATTTAACCAGCTTTAAAATGCTTTAGAATTGGTTACTGCTTACCTCCATTATAAAGCTTTGCAGTGGAAAGCTCTGGATGTTTTTGCTTTTGTAGGACACCAGAACATACCATGCTGTATTCCTTTATGTCATACTAATAATCATAAGAAGACTGTGTTCAGATTGAAAGAACCTCATTCAACTAATTGGATTATGATTTGAGATGGCAGATATTGTCCCTTTCAAAGACAAAATTGTCCCAAATTTGTGCTAGCAAAAAAACCCCAAAAAAACAAAAAAAACTGTGCTTTTATTATCTATGTTTTATACCTGAATAAAATAAAAGATCAAGGGTGGACACAGGGCTCACACCTATAATGCCAGCACTTTGGGAGGCCAAGGTGGGACAATGTCTCGAGGTCAGGAGTTCAAGATCAACCTGGGCAACATAGTAAGACTCCATCTCAATTTAAAAAATTTTTTTTAATAGTTGGGTATGGTGGCACACACTGGAAGTTCCTGCTACTTGGGAGGCTGAAGCAGGAGGGTTGCCAGAGCCTGGGAGTTAAAGGATAGAGTGAGCTATTGATCACGCCACTGCACTCCAGCCTGGGTAACAAAGCAAGACTGTCTCTAAAGAAACAAAACTAAAAATTTTAAGATAAGAAATAGTAAAAGTTCATCTTTCAGGTAAACCTTAAGTATTCCTCTCCTTATTGCATGATTTCCTGTATATTTGCCTGTTCCAGAGTTTCAAATTCCTTTTCTTGACCCTTCCACACATTCTGCACACAAAAACATATATGTATAAGAGCAAACTTAATATTCAGCCCAAACACCTTGAAGTTTATTACTAATGTTTATAACGATATGGGTGTTTGCATACAATTATTGTCCATAAATGCTGTAGAAAATGTCCATAAATTAATGTAGCAAAATAATATATTAATTTGAAGACTGCTAAATGGATAAGGACTTGTGATTAATTTTTTTGGAACAATCAAATTATATTGACTACCTATTACATTCTGACATGTTAATAATAGCAGAAATGCAAAACATCATGGACATAGGAATCTTGATCCACTTCAAATCCTTGACCTTGCCCTGACTGCATAGTTTCATCCTTGGTTTTCTTTATAGGCCTTACAAAGGCTGATCCCACTGTCCAAAAGGGTCACTCTCTAATGGATGCCTAGTCCTGATCTCAAGTTAATAACATGCACTCTCAAGCCATTCCCTCTCCTGGGGCCATAAGGAGGGTGTTCCCACATTCTTTCCAGACAAAAACAAGTCCTCTATGACACCTATTCATATGAAATTTTAAAAATCTAATAGAATTTTGCAACTTACAACAATAAAACATTGGTATGAACTGTGAGCTAGATCATAAGGATATGTAATGATACTATATATAACTAGATATGAGATAATACAGTATTTGTTAAATGGGATTCTATCCATAAATTCTGTCCAAATTTATGTTAACAATACTCCAACGCCATCTATTCTTAAAAAGGAGCCAGGAACTTAAGGCCTCATTCTGGAATACCCTCTCCAAGCCCTATCCTATATATCCACCCTAAATAAGACTCTGAACTGGGAAATGGGAATCAATTAGTTTGGCCTTGCACAAGTAATTTCTCCCTAACTCCTTAAGCATTATTACCATGTTTATCTATAAAATGAATAGTTTAGACAATATTACTGAATTTTAGTCTGCTTGCTCAGAATCATAGAAGCCCCCTAAAAGTAATAATTGGGCCTGGAAGTTATTTTTATTTCAAAAGGCTTGTTACACAACCCAAATAAAATATTCATTTTTTTTTTTTTCTGAGCTGAAATTATGGTACTAACCAACTGTGATTTTCTCATATTGACCAGAAGTCCTGGTTGGCTTTGGTCAGTAAAATTAGGAAACAATGAATTATTATTTAATCAAAGCAGAATAAATAAATATTTCAAAATATGGAGGCCATGAGAAACAGAAATAATTAACATGATCTTTGGCAGGAGAAAAAATGGAAATCACTGAGCTGAATTTTTTTTTTTATTTTATTTTTTCTTGAGACGGAGTCTTGCTCTGTTGCCCAGGCTGGAGTGCAGTGGCGCCATCTCAGCTCACTGCAACCTCCGTCCCCCCGGGGTTCAAGTGATTCTGCTGCCTATTCTTTCATCTAATATTTACTGTATACTTTTTCCTGTGCCAGGTTTTTCACTAGGTCTTAGGGTTACAGGGACACCATTGAGAAGTCCATGGCCACAGTTCAATAAAGGGGGTGAGGTACCTTCTAGCTGCTATGGAAGGTCTATTTATTTGTTAATAGGGAAGCTAGTTGCTACAAGGAACTTTTAAAACTTCCTCACAAGGGGTGCAATACCTCCTGCCTGCTTTTCACAGTGATGTCAGCTTTAGTGCCATCACCAGGCATTTCTTAGGTCTGCATTTCAGAGGTCTAGTACTAAAACCCTAAGCACTAAGGAAAAGACCACTGGGGTCCCTCTGAGCTATAGCGTGAAGCTAGTGCTTGGGCAGCTCTGGGTGATAAGCAGCCATTACAGCGCCTTTCCCTGTCCAGGCCAGCTCTTAGTACAAGTAACTCCTGAGGGAAATGGCTGATTACTTGGCTGTGAATAGTATAAAATAGAACATGTTTGCTTCTTCATTCCACATAATAAATTCTTTTCAAAAAAATCACATAGGCCTTGGAGGGTTTCTAAACATAGTTAGTTAGACACAGAGCCATCATAAGTAGACCCAGAAAATATCCTCTCCTTGGCTTGACCATCAATGATTTTAATGAATTGGATGGGAAATGAAGTCTCAGCCAAGTAGATCTCAACTAGAAATTCTAAAGTGGTGCCAATTTTGAAGGAAAACAAATAAATTGCTTCAAACAAGAGACTGCTCAACTCTTGAACAGTCATAGTTTATTATAGATATTAAAGGAGTTAAAGGAGATGTAGGTTTATTAAGTCACTATTTCCGTCATTTAAAAAAGTTTCCCCTCTTAAAGTGAGTCCTGTCTCAACCTTTTTGACATTTATAATACAAAACACTTCATTGTAAATACTCAGATGATGGTATAAATATAGGGAATATCTCCCTATTTTAGACAGTAGTTTCCTTTTAACTTAGGGTTTAGCAAATCAAGGAAAACAGATATGTATATAGCCATGGAAGCTTTCAGAGTTGCCTCCGCTGCACGTTCTCTGTTTGACTCATTTTTTCTATAGACATTCCATAGGAAAAGGAGTGTTCCAACTCAAAAACCAAAAAACTATCCAAATTCCATTATTCACTCCCCTGATATGAGAGCAGGAGCTCGTGAAAGCACAAGTCCTGACAAGCAGAGGAAAATACTCAGATAAATGAAAAGCTCTATGAACAAGTATAGAGGTTTTCTGGTCTCCAGACTTAAAATGATACCTCTCACAGTCATCTCTCAGTCTGAGATGTTCAGAAATGGGTATCTTAGAGTGACCACAGTTGTTACCAAAAATCTCAATTCAACCATCACATGTATTCTCAGAAATGCCAGATTCATCTGCTTGGCTAGCACAGATTTATTCTTGGATATAGACTGCTATAAGGAAATGTTGTGATGTCTGAAATAACAACACTCTCGCCTTGATACTTTCCCCAGAAAACATTTCTTTTGCTCACTCTCTTGGAACATTTTCCCTGAGGAGATCTATAAGCCAAGGACAACAGGTTATGACATATCCATGTCAATGGGTAACTGAATACATTTTAGGAAAAAACTATCATTACCTATCATGGCTTAATGTTCATGCAAATCAAAGAAACTACTTTCCACTTAAAACACACAGAAACAATTATTTTTCCTTTTCTTCTCAAGAACTATGATGTACTACTCTGGAATAGGAATATTACTAGAGTAGCTTGAGGATTTGTTTGTTTCTGAGAAAAATCATTACAAAGAAATGGGCACTTATTTAAAATATTCTTAAATACATGGGGAATATATTCAATTGCATTGTCAAAAAACTAAACCAAAACTGTAAGAGATTACAGAAAGAAATTATAAATAACTGCAAGATTAAAAAAGAAGACAACAAGGACTGCAGCATGCTTAGGTTCAAAGCAAAAGAAATTTGATAATTCAAATAAATACAAATATTGATGGGAAAATACTAACTTTTTACCTTTTAATCAAAATGAGTGAGTCTAGAAAATTCAAAAAAATGTGATCACTAACAAATTTAGTAAGTACCTTTCCTTCAGATAGACAGGGGAGAAAACTAAGTGACTGGATGTATGAAGTAACTAAGCCAGAAAAGTTCCTTCAAATACTGCCTATTATTGAACAGGAAAAAACAGACATAAAATTATTATTATTAAAATTTCACTAAAAAACAATTATCAAACATCTGCTATGGAAAGTAACTGTGCTAGATTTCATAAAGCTCATGAAGATGAGAAGGACTTACCTAAAAGTTACCATGATTTATGCATCCTTAAATAACAAAAGGTAGCCTCTGAAGATTTGGATTTTTACAGCTTGCTAAAGTGGTTAAACTGTGTATTTTTTATGTCTATATTACATACATATGTTATACACTGCAGTATAAAATCCCCCAAGCTTATTCATTTATAAAACAAAAAATAAGATTATTGAGAATGGGTGGGAGGGGAGTCAATCTAAAACCTTTGCTAAAGGCAAATGCTGAATAGCTGAGTATTTTCCAATCAAACTTTTAAAAAATTCAAAAGGCATGACAACTGTTTTTTCGAATGTGGTTTCCTCCTTTTTCTCTAGAAAGAAAATATCTTTTCAAATCCTTTATCCTGTAATCTTTTATTCCCCCTAAGGGTTTAAATAATACCATGTAGCCCTATACTGGCTTAAATTATCAGACCCTCCCATTTATCCTAAACTTAGATGAACGAGAGGGGATTACCTCAAAAGGAGTTTTTATATAAAAATGTCATAGAGGACTTCCTATAATATACTTCAAAGACCACAAGTAAAAGTATGTCACTGTGCTATAATTCACATAGAATCTCAAGAATCCCAGAGTCAAAACAATCTTATAAAAGAAGAGCAAATTTATGTCTCACATTTCCTGATTTCAAAACTCACTACAAAGCTACCATAATCAAAATAGTGTGGTACTGTACTGGCATAAGAACAGACATATAGATCAAAGGAATAAAATAGAGCCCAGAAATAAAACATTATGCTATGTGAAATAAGCCCATGGCCAAATGATTTTTCAACAAGAATGCCAAGACCATTTAATGGGTAAAGGAAGTCTTTTCAACAAATGGCTTTGGGATATCCACATGCAAACGAATAAACTTGGATCCTTACATTATACAATATACAAAAATTAATTCAAAGTGCATCAAAGATCTACATATAGGAGCCAAAACTATACAACTCTTAGAAGAAAACAGGGGAAAAAATTTCAAGCCATTAGATTTGGAAGTTTCTTAGATATGAAACCGAAAGCAGAGACCACCAAAGCAAAAACAGATAAATTGGACTTCATCAAAATTAACAAAGGGCACTATCAAAGTACGCCAACGGACATAATCAACAGAGTAAAAGGCAATCCACAGAATGGGAGAAAATATTTGTAAAGCACATATCTAATAAGCAATTGATATTCACCTATACAGAGAACTCCTATAATCCAATAACAAAAAATATCCCAATTAAAAAATAGGTAAAGGACTTGAATAGATATTTCTCCATCAAAGATAAACAGATGGCCAATAAGCATATGAAAAGATACTCAAAATCACTAATCCATTAGGAAAATGCATATCAAAATTACAATAAGATACCACTTCACACCTATGTGGATGACTATTGTTTAAAAAACAAAAAAAAACAAAAAACCCCAAACAATGTAACAAATGTTGTTAAGGATATGGAGAAATTAGAATGCCTGCACATTCCTCGTGGGAATGTAAAATGGTGCAGCCATTGTGGAAAATAGTATAGTGGTTCCTCAAAAAAGTAAACATAAAATTATCATATGATCCAGCAATTGAGCTGGGTGCTGGCCTAGCTGGCCTATAGTCCCAACTAACTGGAAGGCTGAAGCAAGATGATCCATTGGAGCCAAGGAGTTCAAGGCCAGCCTGAGTAACATTGAACTTGTCTATAAAACAAAGCCCATCTGGGTAAGTATATCCATATGATAACTATACCCATATGATCCAGCAATTGCACTTCTGAGTATATACCCAAAGAACTGAAAGCAGAGACTTCAATGGATATTTGTACACCCATGTTCATAGCAGTATTATTCACAACAGGCAAATAGTGGAAAAAACCCAAGTGTCCACTGAGAGATGGATAAACAAAATGTGGTATATACACAAAATGGAATATTGCTCAGCCTTGAAAGGAAATGGAATATTATTCAGTCTTAAAAAGGAAGGTGGAGGGGCACACCCAAGATGGCCGAATAGGAACAGCTCCAGCCTCCAGCTCCCAGTGTGAGTGACACAGACGGGTAATTTCTGCATTTTCAACTGAGGTACCGGGTTCATCTCACTGGGGAGTGCCGGACAATCGGTGCTGGTCAGCTGGTGCAGCCCAACCAGCAAGAGACGAAGCAGGGCGAGGCATCGCATCACCTGGGAAGCGCAAGGGGGAAGGCAATCCCTTTTCCTAGCAAAGGGAAACTGAGACACACAACACCTGGAAAATCGAGTAACTCCCACCCTAATACTGCACTTTACCAAGGGTCTTAGCAAACGGCACACCAGGAGATTATATCCCACACCTGGCCCGGAGGGTCTCACGCCCACAGAGCCTCCCTCATTGCTAGCACAGCAGTCGGAGATCTAACTGCAAGGCAGCAGCGAGGCTGGGGGAGGGGCGCCCGCCATTGCTGAGGCTTAAGTGGGTAAACAAAGCCACCGGGAAGCTCAAACTGGGTGGAGCCCACCGCAGCTCAAGGAGGCCGGCCTGCCTCTGTAGACTCCTCCTCTGGGGACAGGGCATAGCTAAACAAAAAGCAGCAGAAACCTCGGCAGAGGTAAATGCCCCTGTCTGACAGCTTTGAAGAGAGCAGTGGATCTCCCAGCACAGAGGCTGAGATCTGACAATGGACAGACTGCCTGCTCAAGTGGGTCCCTGACCCCTGAGTAGCCTAACTGGGAGACATCCCCCACTAGGTGCAGACTGACACCTCACACCTCACACGGCAGGGTACACCCCTGAGACGAAGCTTCCAGAGCAAGAATCAGACAGCAACACTCGCTGTTCAGCAATATTCTATCTTCTGCAGCCTCCACTGATACCCAGGCAAACAGGGTCTGGAGTGGACCTCAAGCAAACTCCAACAGACCTACAGCTGAGGGTCCTGACTGTTAGAAGGAAAGCTAACAAACAGAAAGGACACCCACACCAAAACCCCATCAGTACGTCACCATGATCAAAGACCAAAGGCAGATAAAACCACAAAGATGGGGAAAAAGCAGTGCAGAAAAGCTGGAAATTCAAAAAATCAGAGCATATCTCCCCCTCCAAAGAAACGCAGCTCATCGCCAGCAACAGAACAAAGATGGACGGAGAATGACTTTGACGAGTTGAGAGAAGAAGGCTTCAGTTGATCAAACTTCTCAGAGCTAAAGGAGGAACTACGTAACCAGAGCAAAGAAACTAAAAACCTTGAAAAAAGAATGGATGAATGGATAACTAGAATAATCAATGCAGAGAAGACCTTAAAAGAACTGATAGAGATGAAAATCATAACACGAGAAATATGTGACAAATGCACAAGCTTCAGTAACCGACTTGATCAACTGGAAGAAAGAGTATCAGCGATTGAAGATCAAATGAATGAAATGAAGTGAGAAAAGAACTGTGGAGAAAAAAGAGTAAAAAGAAATGAACAAAGCCTCCAAGAAGTATGGGATTATGTGAAAAGACCAAATCTACGTCTGATTGGGGTGCCTGAAAGTGACGGGGAAAATGGAACCAAGTTGGAAAACACTGCAGGATATCATCCAGGAGAACTTCCCCAACCTAGTAAGGCAGGCCAACATCCAAATTCAGGAAATACAGAGAACGCCACAAAGATACTCCTTGAGAAGAGTAACTCCAAGACACATAATTGTCAGATTCACCAAGGTTGAAATGAAGGAAAAAATGTTAAGGGCAGCCAGAGAGAAAGGTCAGGTTACACACAAAGGGAAGCCCATCAGACTAACAGCAGATCTCTCAGCAGAAACTCTACAAGCCAGAAGAGAGTGGAGGCCAATATTCAACATTCTTAAAGAAAAGAATTTTCAACCCAGAATTTCATATTCAACCAAACTAAGTTTCATAAGTGAAGGAGAAATGAAATCCTTTACAGACAAGCAAATGCTGACAGATTTTGTCACCACCAGGCCTGCCCTACAAGAGATCCTGAAGGAAGCACTAAACATGGAAAGGAACAACAGGTACCAGCCATTGCAAAAACATGTCAAAATGTAAAGTCCATTGATGCTAGGAAGAAACTGCATCAACTAGTGAGCAAAATAACCAGCTAATATCATAATGACAGGATCAAGTTCACACATAACAATATTAACCTTAAATGTAAATGGACTAAATGGTCCAATTAAAAGACACAGACTGGCAAACTGGATAAAGAGTCAAGACCTATCAGTGTGCTGTATTCAGGAGACCCATCTCACATGCAGAGACACACACAGGCTCAAAATAAAGGGATGGAGGAAGATCTACCAAGCAAATGGAAAACAAAAAAAAGCAGGGGTTGCAATCCTAGTCTCTGATAAAACAGACTTTAAACCATCAAAGATCAAAAGAGACAAAGAAGGCCATTACATAATGGTAAAAGGATCAATTCAACAGGAACAGCTAACTATCTTAAATACATTATGCACCCAATACAGGAGCACCCAGATTCATAAAGCAAGTCCTCAGAGACTTACAAAGAGACTTAGACTCCCACACAATAATAACAGGAGACTTTAACACCCCACTGTCAACATTAGACAGATCAACGAGACAGAAAGTTAACAAGGATATCCAGAAATTGAACTCAGCTCTGCACCAAGCGGACCTAATAGACATTTACAGAACTATCCATCCCAAATAAATGAATATACATTCTTCTCAGCACCACATCGCACTTATTCCAAAATTGACCACATAGTTGGAAGTAAAGTACTCCTCAGCAAATGTAAAAGAATAGAAATTATAACAAACTGTCTCTCAGACCACAGTGCAATTAAACTAGAACTCAGGACTAAGAAACTCAATCAAAACCGCTCAACTACATGGAAACTGAACAACCTGCTCCCGAATGACAACTGGGTACATAACAAAATGAAGGCAGAAATAAAGATGTTCTTTGAAACCAATGAGAACAAAGATACAACATACCAGAATCTCTGGGACACATTTAAAGCAGTGTGTAGAGGGAAATTTATAGCACTAAATGCCCACAAGAGAAAGCAGGAAAGATCTAAAATTGACACCCTAACATCACAATTAAAAGAACTAGAGAAGCAAGAGCAAACACATTCAAAAGCTAGCAGAAGGCAAAAATAACTAAGATCAGAGCAGAACTGAAGGAGATAGAGACACAAAAAACCCTCCAAAAAATCAATGAATCCAGGACCCAGTTTTTTGAAAAGATCAACAAAATTGATAGACTGCTAGCAAGACTAATAAAGAAGAAAAGAGAAAAGAATCAAATAGACGCAATAAAAAATGATAAAGGGGATATCACCACCGACCCCACAGAAATACAAACTACCATCAGAGAATACTATAAACACCTCTACACAAATAAACTAGAAAACCTAGAAGAAATGGATAATTTCCTGGACACTTACACTCTCCCAAGACTAAACCAGGAAGAAGCTGAATCCCTGAATAGACCAATAGCAGGCTCTGAAATTGAGGCAATAATTAATAGCCTACCAACCAAAAAAAGTCCAGGACCAGACGGATTCACAGCCAAATTCTACCAGAGTACAAGGAGGAGCTGGTACCATTCCTTCTGAAACTATTCCAATCAATACAAAAAGAGGGAATTCTCCTTAACTCATTTTACGAGGCCAACATCATCCTGATACCAAAGCCTGGCAGGGACACAACAAAAAAAGAGAATTTTAGACCAGTATCTCTGATGAACATCAATGGAAAAATCCTCAAAAATATTGGCAAACTGAAGCCAGCAGCACATCAAAAAGCTTATCCACCATGATCAAGTGGGCTTCATCCCTGGGATGCAAGGCTGGTTCAACATATGCAAATCAATAAATGTAATCCAGCATATAAACAGAACCAAAGACAAAAACCACATGATTATCTCAATAGATGCAGAAAAGGCCTTTGACAAAATTCAACAGCCCTTCATGCTAAAAACTCTCAATAAATTCGGTATTGATGGAATGTGTCTCAAAATAATAAGAGCTATTTCTGACAAGCCCACAGCCAATATAATACTAAATGGGCAAAAACTGGAAGCATTCCCTTTGAAAACTGGCACAAGACAAGGATGCCCTCTCTCACCACTCCTATTCAACATAGTGTTGGAAGTTCTGGCTAGGGCAATCAGGCAAGAGAAAGAAATAAAGGGTATTCAGTTAGGAAAAGAAGAAGTCAAATTGTCCCTGTTTGCAGATGACATGATTGTATATTTAGAAAACCCCATCGTCTCAGCTCAAAATCTCCTTAAGCTGATAAGCAACTTCAGCAAAGTCTCAGCATACAAAATCAATGTGCAAAAATCACAAGCATTCTTATACACCAGTAACAGACAAACAGCCAAATCATGAATGAACTCCCATTCACAATTGCTTCAAAGAGAATAAAATACCTAGGAATCCAACTTACAAGGGATGTAAAGGACCTCTTCAAGGAGAACTACAAACCACTGCTCAGTGAAATAAAAGAGGACACAAACAAATGGAAGAACATGCCATGCTCATGGATAGGAAGAATCAATATCGTGAAAATGGCCATACTGCCCAAGGTAATTTATAGATTCAATGCCATCCCTATTAAGCTACCAATGACTTTCTTCACAGAATTGGAAAAAACTGCTTTAAAGTTCATATGGAACCAAAAAAGACCCCACATTGCCAAGACAATCCTAAGCAAAGAGCAAAGCTGGAGGCATCACGCTACCTGACTTCAAACTATACTACAAGGCTACAGTAACCAATACAGCATGGTACATTTGGTACTTGTACCAAAACAGAGATATAGACCAATGGAATAGAACAGAGCCCTCAGAAATAATACCACACATCTACAGCCATCTGATCTTTGACAAACCTGACAAAAACAAGAAATGGGGAAAGGATTCCCTATTTAATAAATGGTGCTGGGAAAATTGGCTAGCCATAAGTAGAAAGCTGAAACTGGATCCTTTCCTTACTCATTATACGAAAATTAATTCAAGATGGATTAGAGACTTAAATGTTAGACCTAAAACCATAAAAACACTAGAAGAAAACCTAGGTGATACCATTCAGGACATAGGCATGGGCAAGGACTTCATGTCTAAAACACCAAAAGCAATGGCAACAAAAGCCAAAATTGACAAATGGGATCTAATTAAACTAAAGAGCTTCTGCACAGCAAAAGAAACTACCATCAGAGTGAAGAGGCAACCTACAGAATGGGAGAAAATTTTTGCAATCTACCCATCTGACAAAGGGCTAATATCCAGAACCTATAAAGAATTCAATCAAATTTACAAGAAAAAAACAAACAACCCCATCAAAAAGTGGGCAAAGGATATGAATAGACACTTCAAAAGAAGACATTCATACAGCCAACAGACACATGAAAAAATGCTTATCATCACTTGCTATCAGAGAAATGCAAATCAAAACCACAATGAGATACCATCTCACACCAGTTAGAAAGGCAATCATTAAAAAATCAGGAAACAACAGGTGCTGGAGAGGATGTGGAGAAATAGGAACACTTTTACACTGTTGGTGGGATTGTAAACTAGTTCAACCATTGTGGAAGACAGTGTGGCGATTCCTCAAGGATCTAGAACTAGAAATACCATTTGACCCAGCCATCCCATTACTGGGGATATACCCAAAAGGATTATAAGTCATGCTGCTATAAAGACACATGGACACGTATGTTTAATGCAGCACTATTCACAATAGCAAAGACTTGGAATCAACCCAAATGTCCATCAGTGACAGACTGGATTAAGAAAATGTGGCACATATACACCATGGAATACTATGCAGCCATAAAAAAGGATGAGTTCGTGTCCTTTGTAGGGACATGGGTGCAGCTGGAAACCATCATTCTCAGCAAACTATCTCAAGAACAAAAAACCAAATACCACATGTTCTCACTCATAGATGAGAATTGAACAATGAGATCACTTGGACACAGGAAGGGGAGCATCACACACCGGGTCCTATTGTGGGGAGGGGGTAGTGGGGAGGGATAGCATTAGGAGATATACCTAATGTAAATGATGAGTTAATGGGTACAGCACACCAACGTGGCACATGTATACATATGTAACAAACCTGCACGTTGTGCACATGTACCCTAGAACTTAAAGTATAATAATAAAAATAAAAATTAAAAAAAAGGGGAAGGCAATTCTAACACATGCTACAACATGAATGGACCTTGACAACACTATTCTTGGTGGAATAAGCCAGACACAAAAGGATGAATATTGTATGATTACACTTATATGCGGTACCTAGAATAGTTAAATTCACAGAGACAGAAAACAGAATGGGGAGCTACTATTTAATGTGTACAGAGTTTCAGTTTGGGAAGATTTAAAAGTGCTGGGGATGAATGGCAGTGATGTTAGCACAATAATGTGAATGTTCTTAATGCCACTGTACTGTATACCTAAAAATGGTTAAAATGCTTATGTTTTATATATATATATATAACCACAACTAAAAAAAACTAAAGCATATGACTGAGGCTATAAAGGAATAACAAAATAAAACTTTTTATCTCCTTTAGTTAATTTTGTTTGAATTTCCAAACCCAATTTTAAATGAAGAATTCATATATGCATTCTTTGTCTTCCAAAATTTGACAGTACTGTGTTTTACAATCTGTCCTTGTCATAAAGGGTTTGTAGGTATATGGGATTGTGTACGTATATATAACAATTATCACTTCTCATGTGTGCCGAAAAAACCTGAATTCTGTATTTGCAACCCAAATGACAGCTTTGAGAAAACACTCCATTTTTGTACGTGTGTCTACATTTCTAAATCTACTTGAAGTTATCAGAAATGGAAAGTTTACATTTCTCTATTCAAAAGTTGATGGGAGGCCGGGCGCGGTGGCGCAAGCCTGTAATCCCCAGCACTTTGGGAGGCCAAGACGGGAGGATCACGAGGTCAGGAGATCGAGACCATGCTGGCTAACACGGTGAAACCCCGTCTCTCCTAAAAAAATACAAAAAATTAGCCGGGCGAGGTGGCGGGCGCCTGTAGTCCCAGCTCCTTGGGAGGCTGAGGCAGGAGAATGGCGTGAACCCAGGAGGTGGAGCTTGCAGTGAGCTGAGATCCGGCCACTGCACTCCACCCTGGGTGACAGAGCAAGACTCCGTCTCAAAAAAAAAAAAAAAAAAAAGTTGATGGGAGAGGTCCAAAAGGCAGCTGACTACTCAGATCTGGGGCTTACAAGAGAAAACGAGACTAGGAAAAAACATTTAGGAGTCTTCAGACATAGGAGTATTATTTTGTACCACTTCCTGGTATGCTTATTGTTTGTGTACTTGTCTCTTTGTCCATAATAGATTATACGCTCTTAAAAGGCAATGAAATGCCTCACTCAGCTATTTGTTCCATGCAGCATTAGCACATCATTTTTAACAGAACAGGTAGGTGTTTGATAAATTTTTTAAAAATTGAACTGAATTGAGTCCTAGACAGAGAACCCTCAAGTCCTTCTCCAGCTGATCTACCTAGATGTGAAATTTATGAGCTTCCTCCAAATCTTGGCTAATTGTTTTGTTTCATTTGCAAATGGAAGGTCAGAGGTTTGCAGCTCAGCCATAATGCCTATATTTCAGTCTCCATTTTACTATATGAGAATCATTCAATAAATAATACAAATGAGATTTTTTTTTTTTTTTTTTTTTTGGTTCATTTGGCACCATACTCACCTACCCCACTGAGGATCACGGCATAGAGATTCACAGCCAGAAATAAGGCAGGAGGTCAAGCAAGGCTCCTTATGCAGGAAGGATATTCCCTCCTTCCCTTTTGGGAACACTTCAACTAACCCTATTTTAGTTTGGCTGCTTTGCCTCATTTCTAAAAAAATTTCATTACACTCCGTAGACCTTCCCTTGATGCCCTAGTTAATTAAGTTTACATAATTTCCTACTGATTAGTTTTGAACAGCTTGTTCTGGATTTTCTCACTGACTGCTTAAAATCCTCAACTATTGTTACCACAAAGTTCTCTGTTATACATACAGAAAGAAAAGCAAATCAGCATTGTGATTCATAAAGAGATCTGGGATCAACTATTTCAGGAAACAGAAACTTTTAGGTGGAATCCAGTAACAAGCCAGAATTAATAAACAACAGGAAGACGCTTGTTATATTCTTTCACACACAAAAATGAACTATGGTCCAATCGTTTACTTATATTTTACATTTACTGAGATCCTTTTCTCTGTGCTTTGGAACTCAGAGGATTAATAAAAAGAATTATTAACATGTATTTAAAATTATTGTTCAAACTGTTTTATATCCTCCTCAAATAAAATTTTGAACTGACATTTTGTCTGTGTTTTGGGGCCATAAATGAATAGCTTACAAGGTAATTTAAAAATCCATTCATTTTGGCCATTTTTGTGGCTAATGTAAATTGCAACATAACCAGTGAAAGTTTCTAATAATGGAAATAGTGAAAATTAACAGGTCAGCCGTGCCACAATCTGGTCCATCTGCTACATATAGACAGCCTCAGAGGACAATGAAGAAGAAAAGTGAACCCAAAATGTCAACACCAATATCCTAAGGCCTTTCATGATCCAAGAAATGACAATTGGCTGTGAAATTATTCTGAAACCTGCTTTTCCCAAAAATTCTTTCATTTTCTTGGTACTTTAGGGACAGTAGAACAATTTATTTTCAAAAATAAATTAAATTTTTATAAATATCAAAATTCTTAGGACTGTTCAAAATTTCACACAGATTCTTTCTTGCTGACATTAACTCTACAAAGGTAAGGGTCCCCATATGCCACTAGCTCATATCAGAACACAGAGGGGAAAAGTTGACTTTAAAGGTTGCAGCAAATCTCCTTCAAAAACACTCTGCTAATCGAGAATAAGTCTGCAGTGGCAAAACCAAACTAATATATTTTTAAATGTATTCTCAAATGACTTTTCTGTGGTGAGATACTCTCCACCCCATATATTGAACTATGCTAGGTCAGCCAGTATTCTTGCTATGTGACAATCAGTCCTCTTCCCTGGAGAGACCAGGTGTTTGATTTCTGGTGATTTTGTCCATAATTGATGGCCAAATGTGCTGTTTTGTACAAATCGCATTCAGTATTCTTTCACTTCTATTGAAGACTCCCTTGTTTTATATGCCAAGAAATTCTATGAGACAGGAAGTTCCTTTAAAATTTGTTTTAAAAAATCAGTTTCCACAAACAGTCTGAAGATTTTTTTTTAATTCAGACATACATAATCACTTCCTAAAAGCATAGCTGAAGGTCATATTACACAGTGATGAGATGTCAAGCAAAGGAATACATACATTTCAATTTGCAAGCTCACAAATAAGTGTTGGTACTTAGAGGAAAAAAAATCACAGGCTTGGGAATGAAAGATAAGATATGAAACACTAGCTAATTGGCTAATTCACAAGGATAGCTTCTCCTTGGAACAAGCATAATTCCCATTATGATAAGCACTTTGCAGGTGTACTGGAGGAAGAAGAGATAAAGTTTGCCAATTAAGTTAGTGTTTTCCCAAGTGAATTCTGACTCCAACAATGGTACCAAAGGAGTGTGATGCAATTATGAACCTAAATTTCACAGGATTTTGTGCTGAAAATACTCTGTAAGCAATTCACTGAAAGTGCTCGTAATTCATGACAAGCTTCTCAAACCCTTTCTGATTATACGCCTTAAAAGACAGATTAAAATGTCCTTCTTTTACCTTTGGACCTTAGTGGTCATATATAAATATCACAGGACATTTCATGTGATTTTTAAAAAGTGAAAAGATAACTGGAAATATGCAAATATCCTACTCTCTTTGGTATGCTAGGAGGAAGATTAAGACGTGTAATCTCACAGGGCAAATCTGTATGGTCCCATTACTTCTAAATGCATCCACTTAAGCAAGAAAATTTATTTGATAAACTCCTCTTAAAATATTTAAAACGAGGATCAAGATTAGATTTCATTTTCTCATGCCAGTCTTGCTTGGTTACTAACTGTAATATTTTAATGCTATGTGTTTAAATTTGAAGGACAGAATTGGTGTCCATCCATAGTCTGGCACAATTGTTTCTAACCTCAGTGATCCTGCTCAAGCTTCACTACTGGCTGATATACTCCTAGCCGAGCTTCATCTGAGCCCAGGATTTTTTTTCCCCACTGCTTTTATTTCATTGTTCTTGAATGCCTTACTGCTTTTACTGTTATTGATGTTAGAAGTTACAATGCCTTGCTGTTTAATGCATTTGTTGTTTGTGTTGAACATTCAAAATGCTGAGATAAAAGTGGACTTGGAATAAAATGGGATACATGGGATCAAACTATGGAAATAATAAAACATTCAAAAACAATGATAAAAGCAAAGAGAGAAAAAACATAAAGACACACACAGTTTAAAAGCCATTCTGTGTTAAATAAGTGGTTCATTCAGTTCAATATCTTCTTTCTGTCAGCAGCACCAGGGTAAGTTTTGTAGTAAAGCTTGTCATTCATACTCTTTGATCTTATCCTCAAAAGGTTTGAAAGGTATCCTGAACATACCTACCTTTCATTAATAATACATTAAGGATGTGGCCATAACCTAGTCTTGGACCTGTCAGTTTTTCCATCCAGTAAATTATTTTTATCTTAATTATTAAAATGAATAATTCCTTTATTTGTCTTAAAACAATAGGGAGTCTAGTTCCAACTCTGCCATTGACTGGCTATTTGACCTTGGGCAATGTTTAATAACCTCTGTATCTCAATGTCCCATCTATATAATGAGGAGACTAACCTCAAATTTTATGTTTTGAGTACCAAATTTCAAGAAGATGATAACACACCTATCTTTACATTATACAAACCCCCTGTTTTGCAAGCTGTAAACTTCTTCTCCCTTTGTTTTCTCTAGCCTTCAAAGAATCGATCTCTCATGGTAGAAAGAGACCACAGAAATCATCTAATACAACCCACGGGATGCCTGAATCACCATTACAGAATTCCCCACTACCAGTCATCTTGTTCCTGTTCGGATACTATTATTGATGGAGTTTTATAAACTCCCGAGAGAGCCCACTTTATTTTCAACTAATGCCAACTGTCAGAAATTCTTCTGATATGAATTCAGATATAAATGTTGATATAAATCTATCTCCTTGCAACTTCCTGGTTCTTCCCGTTGGGGCAACATAGCACAGACTTAAACCTTTTTTCTACATGATCCACATGATAGACCTTCTAATACTGGAGGAAGCTGTCACATTCTTATAAGTTTTCTCTCTTCTCCAGGCTAATCATCCTTTAGCTTTTATTCCATCAAATTGTACACTTTAAATGCGTGAACTGTATGGTATGTGCTGCATCTCAAATTTGTTTTCTAAAAAGAACTATAGAAATGTAAGACACTTCAATTGTTAAATCTCTAGTGAAAAACTGACAGCAGCTCCAACAATACATCCCTGAGCTATGAAACTCAGAGACCACCATTCCCCATGGGCAATTATAATTCTGCCAAAAGATCGTGACTTTGATATATAATCTGGGGAAGCAATCTGGGGGTGTGGTATAAACCACATCTAGATATCATTACACATAAATGATTGTGATCTGAGCACCAAGAGATTTACTTATGGAAATCTAATACGGCTACCAGGAAATGTTCCCCTATGTACAAACTTCACTCAGCAGCTGTCATTTATATAGATTCTTATTTGGCAATTGCAGCAATCAGTTTGTTGTGAATTTTAGAAGGTAAACAAGTATTCCAAATAAACACTGTGGTTTGGAGAATATTCATTAAATAGATATTATATAAACACTATGTTCTAGAGCCTAGGAATATAAAGACATATGGAACCCACTTCTAGACCTAAGTTCTATATGAGAAGCAAAGTGGAAAGACAGGAAATTAGACAAGAAATATAAAAAAGACATTTCTGTCAATAGGGTAGACCAGATAACCTAAATAGCCTCCCCCAACAAAACTCAAAGAAACTTCAGAATAAAATATAGCAAACATTTTTTTTAAATACATAGCTAAGTTTTCAAGAAGATAAGGGAACTACTTAGAGGTCAAAGTAGAAAAATTAAGTAAGAAAACAGAAGAGAAAGCAAATGACCCGATACTATGGCAGCCCTGTGGTTGGGATGCCGATACTGGTCTTGACAAGGAGCCACATAGGCCAAGAGAAGCCAAAGAGGAGCATCTCAAATCAAGCTAAAAAGTTTGGGCATTATCTTATAGGCATAGAGAGTTATAAGAAAATACAAAATAGGGAAGTAATGGTTAATTTCACAATTAAGAAAAATTACTCTGCCAGCAGTATGGCTAATAAATTTTGAAGTAGACCTGAGGAAGAGAGACAGGTTAAAAGACTATTAATAATCGTAAACATTTATCGAGCCCTACTATGCCATCAGAAGGCTAAGAGCTTTATATGTATTATCTCAATTATGACAACCCTATATATACATTATCCTCTCTTATCAATAATGAAATGGAGACTCGAAGACATTAAATAATTTGCCCAAATCAGTTAGCAACTGGTTAGGTAAAATATACTAACAGTCTGATGGTTTGAATGGAAATGGAAGCTTTTAATTATCTCCTGTCATATTCAGGAGATAATTTTAAAAGGTAGAACCAAGAGGGCCTGAAGACTCCAGGAATGAGAAAAAGAGAGGTATTTAATAATGATACAAGCAATGATATCCATATGTGTTATAACATATCTATAAAATTATACAAGGGATATTAGAGTTTTCTCAATAAGCTAAACAGAATTACCATACAATATAGCAATTCCACTTCTAGGCATATACTCGAAAGAATTTAAATCAGGTGTTCAAATACTTACATATGAATGTTTATAGCAGCTCCATTCATAACACCCAAAAGATGGAAACAACCCAAACATCCATCAACAGATGAATGGATAAACAAAATGTGGTATATTCATGCAATGAAATATTATTCAGTTGTAAAAAGGAATGAAGTATTAATACTTGATACAACACGGATGAACCTTGAAAATGCAGTATGTTAAGTGAAAGATGCCAAAGGCCACATATTAGATAATTCTATTTATATAAAGTATCCAGAATAGGCAAATCTACAGAGACAGGAAGCAGATTAGTGGTTGCCAGGGCCTGCAGGTAGGAGAGAAATAGGAGTGACTGCTAAGTGGGTTTCCTTTTGGGGTAATGAAAGTCTTCTGGAACTAGTGAGTGATGAGGTTACATAACACTGTAAATGTACTTAATGCCACTGAATGATACACTAAAAATGGTTACAGTGATAGATTTTATATTATGTGTATTTACCACAATTTTTAAAAGGTGAATATTGGCCTATTGATAGAGCATTTCCATGGAGATGTTTAAAGGGTAGGACTGATGGGGTGAGGCAGAAAGATTAGTCTGTCATTAAAAAGCAATAATCATGGCTTTTATGAAGCACTTGTATTATAAAAGGGACACTGACCTTAAAATAAAGCAGTACTATGGAGAGGATTTCCATTCACTGTAAAAATCATCATCATTCATGATCTTGATAATATAAAGGGCAACACAGGACAACAATGGCCAGGGTTAGAAACAGATAAAGAGGTAGTCTCTGCCCTTACCTGTGTTTTTTTGTTTGTTTGTTTGTTTGTTTGTTTGTTTGAGACAGAGTCTCATTCTATCACCCAGGCTAGAGTGCAGCGGCGCAATCTTGGCTCACTGCAACGTCCCTGCCTTGGCCTCCCTAAGCGTTGGGATTCCAGGTGTGAGCAACCGAGCCTGCCCAAGTTTTAAAAGAGAGTAAGTAGGACTCACAAAAGCCCTACAATATAACAAGTAATAATATAAAAACTTAAGAGTAATGCAGTCAACATATGCAATGAATTCAGAGAAGAAAGTAATCAAGGCAGGTTCCTTTGAAATATATGAACCAAAATGTTATGGCACATTCTAGTGCAGTAGTTAAAAGCACAGCTTTTGGTGCCATATTGAACTTTGGCTCCACCACTTACTACCTGCCTGAACCTGTGCAAGTTACTTTTCCTCAATGTCCTTATCTGGAATGTGAGAATAATAACAGAATCCATCCCCAAATTGTCGTGAGGATTAAATGAGCTATATAAACACATATTTATTTATTCATTTATTTTAAATGCTTAGAATAGTGCCTGAAGCATAGAAAGTGCTCAGTAAATATCAGCTGCTATCATCATCATCATCATCATCATCATCATCATCATCATCATCCCAGGCACTGAAGAAAGAGTAAATTGCATTTAGGAATAAAATTTGGTATTCCAGCCCAGCAATCTTCAAACTTTTGGGGGAATGCAAATAAAATAAAAATTGAAAGTCCAATAGTTACACTGAGTTGAAGTAAAACTACTCTAGCTGAAGTAATTCCTGTATGGTGAGTCACACTGTTTGGGAATTCTGTCCTAGACTTACTCAAGGAGTTATTCATTATACAACATTTCGTGAACATCTACTATGTGCTAGTTTTTATGCTAGGCTGAGTGTTTAGAGAGGAAAGATATAGGTCCTGTTCTCCAAGAAAGTTACATTCTAGTTGATGAGATAGGCAAAAACTCCCTCAATTTTAAACATCTTTATTGAGATATAATTGACAATCCCACCCATTTAACATATACAATTCAATGGTTTTTAGTGTATTCACAGTTATGTAACCATCATCACAATCAGTTTTAGAGCATTTTCACCATTCCCAAAAGAAATCCTGTGCCCATTAGCAGTCACTCCTCACTTTCCATTAACTCTGTCCCCAACAGCTCTACGCAACCCCTAATCGACTTTATGTCTCTATAGATTTGCCTATTCTGAACATTTAATATAAACAGATTCATAAATATATGGTAAAAATCCAACAATTTTAAGATCACTCTACAATAATTATAATATTTCTTTATTTAAGTATTTAAGCAATATCAGGACTTAGAAAAGAGAAATGATGCTCTGATTCTTGTTCCACAGGTTTTCATTCCATGTGTGCACCTCTAACAGATATCAACTGTTTCAGGTTATCCCTCCTCACGTTTTTTCCCCTTCCTTCCCCAAAACCTTGGGTGTACAGAGAGGTACTCAGGATTGAAGTTAAGAGGAGAGAAAACAATACTGGAGGCTATCAGTTATTCATTCCATACCATATGCCAGGCACTATGATATACATTATATACGTGCCCTCCTTTAATTGTCACAATAACTCTGGGAGACAAAAACTACTAGTATCTTCATTTTATAAAGGAGGAAGCCGAGGTTTAGAAAGGTTAACTAGCTTGCCCAAAGGCACACAGCCAGTGACATCAGAGGTGGGATCCAAACCCCTGTTCAGTCTGACTACAAAACCATCAGCTCTAAGCCCCTAAACTGTTAAGCTCTTTCACTCAGCAGTGGTTTTCTCCTGACCAAGTCAAAGTGGCTTATTCTTCAAGGAACTCTTTAATGTATAATATAAATGGATTCTTAATACTACTGATAACTTTCATATTTATTCTATATTTTACAGACTTATATTAAAAACTCAGGTTTCAAGAGAAAATAAAAGTTGGCTAGCGGACTGATATAATAGAAAGAATTTATCAGCACAGGAGGGGACAGAAAGATGGTGACTCTGGGTCTCACATTTGTTTGCCCTCCCTTTTCCCATTGTACAGCATGAATGTACTTTACAACTTCGGACATGCTTTTAAATCTTTCTTTGTGAGTCCATTTTTATATATAGAACAAGAAAAGAAATACCACATAAAACTATTAACAATGGCTTTAAGTATATGTGTAATGTGGAACTGACCACTCCTTGTCAGTACCAGAGTTTCCAGTAGATAAACAGGCATGTCTGCTTGTCCTTTAAAAAGTTTATCAGGGCTGGGCATGGTGGTGCCCACCTGTAATCCCAGCACTTTGGGAGTCCACATGGGAGAATCACTTGAGCTCAAGAGTTCGAGACCAGCCTGGTTAGCATGGCAAAACCCAGTCTCTACAAAAAATACAAAAATTGGCCGGGTGTGGTGGCATGTGCCCATAGTCCCAGGTATTTGGGAGGCTGAGGTGGGAGGACGACTTGAGCCCAGGATGCGTAGCTTGCAGTGAGCCAAAGTCACGCCACTACACTCCAGCCTGGGCAATAGAGCCAGATCCCATGTCAAAAAAAAAAAAAAAAGGTTGATCACTTCCAAACAGGAGGCATTTTATTTGGGTGGTTTTCTGCAGTCAGAGCAAGCAGAAGCAAAGCAACTGGGACATAAAGAACAGAAAGAATTTCAGTGGAAGATGTTTGTAGTGCATGTAGCCAGGTAAGTCAAGACATCAGAAGTGCCTATTATAAAGCAGGAACAAAGAGAAAGTGGCTGATTAGGCCTAAGGGCCTAATGAAATTTTGCCTTCCACGTCTCTATTTATCATAAAGAAAGAACACAGCAAAGACTTCCATCACACTAACCCTTAGCAGTGTACACCCTGCATGCACACACACATGCATGCATGCTCACCTCCGTCCCTCACTTCACTTGAACTTAATCTGTGTTTACGGAGCTCCTACTTGAATTCCCATTTTAAACTTGTCTATCCTGAAGTTGGGGCCAAGAATCCGAAAATCTGTGGTATAGGGTACAATTTTAGATCCCATTTATAAGCTGCAAGGTCATAAGCGAGTTATTTAATCTCCTAGATCCTCAGCATGCTTGCCCATAAAATTACTGAGATGATGTAAATAAAATCCCTAGTGAGTACTGCTCTCTTTAGATGTCCCATTTCATTTGTAACTATATCTCAGCATATACAATATTTAGCCACAATAGCTAGCTCAATATGTTAAAATTAAAGATAAAATGTTATGGAAGCCCTGCCTGTCTAAATTACCAAAGAGATGAATAACTGCTTTTTTTTTTTGAGATAGAATTTCATTCTTGTCGTCCAGGCTGGAGAAGAGCAATGGAGCAATCTTGGCTCACTACAACCTCTACCTCCTGGGCTCAAGTGATTCTCCCGCCTCAGTCTTTTGAGTAGCTGGGATTATAGGTGCCCACCACCACGCCCAGCTAATTTTTATATTTTTAGTAGAGACGGGGTTTCACCATGTTGGCCAGGCTGGTCTCAAACTCCTGACCTCAGGTGATCCACCCACCTCACCCTCCCAAAGTGCTGGGATTACAGGCGTAAGCCACTGTGCCTGGGTGAATAACTGCAATTTTCTTCTGACAATGTGCATTTTAAAATTAAGTCTTATAGTACTTATTTCCAGAGAAAGTGCTGTATTTTAATCACTCTACATCCCATGTTTTGAATTTTTTAAAAGACTACTATGAATCCTTACCATGACAACTAAATTCTTTCCATTATGAAAGCCTGCAAATACATAATCTGAGAAAATGGGCAATTTGAGACAACCTAACACAACCAGCTTGGGGACCCTGCACAAAGAGCACCGTAACTATGGAAACACCTAGCAATGAACTTACACTATAAATCACAGAACCTGTTCCATTATTCAAGCACCAAGCATTTGAGATCAATTTATAGCAACTGTAAGCTATTAATAATGGTATTCTATTAAATTTGTCAAATGCAATTTTCTCTCTCAATGAAATCTTTAGGAAATACTGAAGTATTTTTCTTCAGGAAAAGAAAATGTTAAATCCACCTAAGTGGTACAGTATACCTGACTGGTGGTACGGTATACTTGACTGATGGTTTTTAACCTCTTTGTGAAACAAATATTATGAAATCAAGCTTATTTAGCACTTGGCATATGTTTATGATATTATTTACATTTTACATATATAGCCGGATATAGATATAAGCGCGCACACACACACACAAACACATGCACACACACACCTATATACCCTGTTTCTTCAACCAGGTTAATAAATTCCTTAAGAACAGAAAACATAACTTAGAAGTCTCCTTATTACCAGTGCTTAGTGGAATGCCCATGATCCAGTCTTTAATGAATGCTTTCCTGACTAATTTTAGCTCTTCTTTTCTAAGCACAGGAGACTTTGGAAGAAGATAAATCACAGCATATTAATGTGAACAAGATTTTGTGATGGGGGAAAAATGGGAATCAGTAACTGAATGAATCTTACAGTGCTAAGTTCCAGAAGGAGGTGTATAAGAAATACCCTTATATACATGATATCTGGTTAATTAAACACTCATCTTTTTTCCACAAACTTTTTTTTATTGAGAAAACAAACTCTAGGCCAGTGCTAACTCTTAATTTTCTTCCACCCATGGGAATTTTTTTTTAACTGGTAGGTTTTGCTTTTTCTCTAGAATTGTGTGCTGCTGAGCCTCTACTCTCCTCTCTCCCTGCTTCCCCTCAGTCAAGAGAGGAAGGAAAAATACATAGTGCCTATGTACAAATGTTAGGATAGAGCTGAGGCCTGACATCCTACATGAAATATAAACAGAGCACACCTCACTGTATGATGACACAGAATGTAAGAGAAGCAGACTTTGAAGTATTTAAGTTTAATGTTCCCATTTTTTAATTTAAAAAGCAAGGGAAATAAACTGCTTCATATTTTTCTCTCATAAAACAGTAACGTGTAGGTATTTTTCTTTTGGTCATCAGTCTCTTTTGGGAATCTAGTCCCTTAATTCAAAGGGTCTCTTCCCTCTTCTGTATGTCTGGTCCTTCAGATTCCATTTCCACAATGTTCTACAAGTCAGCCTCCATCCTTTCTGTTCTAGCTCAAAGGTCTTCATTAATTCTCAGCCAAGCTACCATATTCACCTCCAAATTGGTCTCACAGCTCCCAGTCTTCCCCTATAACTCATTCTATTTGGTGCTGCCAAATTAACGTTGCTAAGATACAGCTGTGATTCACGAAGTCACAAATATTTCTTAAGCACACACTCTCTATGCCAGACAGTGTGCTAGACTCTAAAGATTCAGAGAAAAAGACACACAGTTGCTGTTGTCATCTTATCTCATGAAGCTTACATTCTAATGATGTATTCTGCACAAAATTCATCAACTCATTGCCAAAGGAATTAAGTGTAATTTCCTTACTCTGTTCATCATAGGATATGAGCTAAGTGATCCTTTCTAGATTCATCTCCTACTGCACCCTTGCCCTCTGTTCTAGTGAAATGGGTTTTGCTCATCTATAATTTTGCTACAACCATGCTCCTATTTCTTTCTGACTTCTGCACCTAGAATCCTCTCCCTCCTCTCTCCACATCAGTCTCTAGAAACATAATCTAAATTTCAAGGCCTAATGTTTCTCTCCCTATAATGTCCTCTGAAACTTTTATTTTACTTCACATTATAGTAATTGTGTATTTATTCTATCCTCTGCCTTACTTTTTTTTTTTTTTTTTTTTTTTTTTTGAGACAGTCTCACTGTCACCAGGCTGGAGTTCTGTGGCACAATCTCAGCTCACTGCAACCTCCACCTCCCGGGTTCCAGTGAATCTCCTGCCTCAGCTTCCCGAGTAGCTGGGACTACAGGCGTGCACCACCACTCCCAGCTAATTTTTGTATTTTTAGTAGAGACAGGGTTTCACCATGTTGGTCAGGATGGTCTCGATCTCTTAACCTCGTGATCCACCCACCTCAGCCTTCCAAAGTGCAGGGATTACAGGTGTGAGCCACTGCACCTGGCCATTACTCCCTTTTTATTACTCACAAAAATTAGCACAGAAACTTGTATACATTAGATAGCGAGTATTTTTAGGAATGTACATATTTTCTAAACTCTCTTCCATTCCTTCCTTCAGGACGAAAAGAAACTTGATCTTATCAGGGTAGGGAAAGGGAAAGGCATGAAGCAACAAGGAAGACTGACCGACGAGCACTTCTCCTGAAGTTATCTAATCTGAAACTTGAACATGAATGAGGCTAGTCAGGTGAAGAAGGGTAGAAATGACTACATCTATTAGATTATGCAAAAGCATGGATGAGAGACAATACTCTGTTGACAAAACACTGCAACCATGCTAATATCTTAATGGAGCAATACAACCCAGCCCCACTGAAAAAAATAATCATAAAAGTCTTCACCATTATATATCATAATAGTTGCATTTTGGGGTGAATCAGCTTGCAAGAACCCTCTTTCTCAAAGACCATACTTCCATATTGCATTCCATATCTCCAGAAACATATGGACTCTGGCATATGTGCTTACCATGAACCCAAGATACACACTGACCCAAGCCAGGTCAGCCAGATTCCTTCTCCTGGGAGTTTGGAACTGGAACCATGAGAACAAATCAAGGCAGTGTCTTCATGAGTTACTCAGGTACTGCAGCTTGGTCGTTTTTCTACCAAGTAGACTGTGGAGCAAAGGAATCTTGTCTGTATATAGATAAGAAGCAGATATGCAAACAAAAGCAGAGGGAGAGGGAGCATGGGCACCTCCTAGGTCCAGGCCAGCTTTCCATTTGTTCCCTAATTCCAGTCTCCCTCTGAGGCCCAGCTGCTCCCATTCTTAGGTCTGGCAAGCTCTACATCCTTATAATAAACCCCTCTTTCTGCTAAGGCTAGCTCAAGTTCTTCTCAGATACCTATAACCCATTAGTCCTAACTAGGACATAAACGTTTTATTGAGCCACCAAACTCGCACTTAACAGTGTGTTGGAATTCCTCTAGTATTTATCAAGCTCCTACCATGCTCAACTTATTCATCACCAGTACAGACATCTAAGAGTTTTATTTTCCATTTTATTTAACATTTTCTTTTGATTGTAGCACAAATTATTTTAGGTCACACATACTTAAAAGTTTTGTGTCATAATGTAAACCCAAAGCCTATGATTCGTGTTTTATTTTGCAGCTAATATTCACTCTGAGTTACTGATATATGCATATCAATATTCTGAAACACACTTTGGGAGATAAAGGGGCAATGAGTTCAAAAGCCATTTTTCATCTCTTTAATCAGACCAAGTTCATCCAACAAATTTCAATTGTGCTGATAAACAGTTTTAAGAAAATTCATCAAGGAACACATTGAAACGGCCTCTCTAGAAAGCTCTGATAGAATTATTATATCCATAGATATAACATTACCATGATCCAGTGATTCACTGTGCATTACTCACTGGACCCCTAGGGAGCCAGCCAATATACAGTCCCACCCAACAAGATTAATATAATCCAGCAGCAGAGTATTTCTCAAAAATTACCCAAGCATAAGACTCATCTAGAGCATTTGAAAACATACAGATTCCACGAGTCCACCTGAGACCTCATCAGAATCTCTAAGAGACAGGACTTAGACTCCATTCATCTAATGAGCACCTCCAGGGGATTCACACTTCCTTTTTTTTTTTTTCTTTGAGTCAGAGTCTTGCTCTGTTGCCCAGGCTGGAGTGCAGTGGTACAAACATGGCTCACTGCACCCTCAACCTCCTGGGCTCAAGAGATCCTCCTGCCCCAGTCTCCTGAGTAGCTGGGACTAGAGACACGCACCACGACACTTGGCTAATTTTAAAAAAAAATTTTGTAGAGCTAAGGTCTCACTATGTTGCCCAGGGTGGTCTCAAACTCTTGGGTTACAGCGATCCTCCCACCTTGGCCTCCCAAAGTAATGGGATTACAGGTGTGAGCCAACTCGCCTGGCTTGAATTCACAGTTTCTGTTTAGCATGACTTTAAAAATGAACCCCGAGCTTCATGCCCAAAAGGGAGCCCCTGTCAGATGTTGCTGAAGGAGCTCTGATTCACCTGTGCCTCTTCTTCTTTCTTGCATTTTCTTACCTTCATTTAATTTCCTGGCTTCTCCTCAAATGTACCCCCTGCAGCAAGATTCTGTAGCTTTCCCAGAGTTCAGTTACTTTATTCCCTCCTGGCAAGGCCAAGTGGAAACCCACTGAGATAAAGGAACTGCTCCTATACCTTCTCCCCATTCTTGCCCCAGTCCTTCTAACTGTATGCTGCACTCAAAAGGACGCCTGACTGGATATGGCCTGGCCTTGAAAGCCCACTTCCATCCTAAACAGACTCCAGGAAGGCTGACCTACTCTTACTACATAAGAGTAAATTGGCTGGGTGCGGTGGCTCACCTGGTGGTGAGGGTGATTATAGGGTGGGCCTATAATCCCAACACTTTGGGAGGCCAAGGTGAGCGGATCACCTGAGGTCAGGAGATTGAGACCAGCCTGACCAACACGGAGAAAGCCTGTCTCTCCCAAAAATACAAAATGAGCCAGGCCAGGTGGTAAATGCCTCAAATCCCCGCTACTCAGGAGGCTGAGGCAGGAGAATCGCTTGAAGCCGGGAGGCAGAGGTTGCGGTGAGCCAAGATCACGCCATTGTACTCCAGCCTGGGCAACATGAGTGAAACTCCATCACAAAAAAAAAAAGAAAAAGAGTAAATTAAATTATGTCCATCATTCCAACTCAGGGTGATCCATTTAATCACAATGCCGCACTTTTGCTATATAAACACTAAAGCAATTGTAGTAGCATAAGCCCACTCATTTAACAACCTGAAACAAATACTCCAGTGTATTACTGAAGGATCAATCTAGTACAGTGTTTTTTTTTTTTTTTTTTTTTAAGACAGAGTCTTGCTCTGTTACCCAGGCTGGAGTACAATGGTGTGATCTTGGTTCACTGTAACCTCCGCCTCCTGGGTTCAAGCAATTCTCCTGCCTCAGCCTCCTGGGTAGCTGGGACTACAGGCACGAGCCACCACACCCAGCTAATTTTTGTATCTTTAGTAGAGACAGGGTTTCACTGTGTTGGCCAGGCTGGTCTTTTACTCCTAACCTCAAGTGATCCACCCGCCTCAGCCTCCCAAAGTGCTGGGATTACAGCACTCTGTAAGTGAGGCCACCACACCCGGCCTAGTAGTGTGTATCTTTAAATTTTGTAGAAGGGAACTTGCAGGAGGGCACTCCTTGGCCAGTCCATTTCATACACCACACATGTGTTCTTAAGGTCAATGTGCAGACAGTCACCACTCTGTATTCCAGCTATTCCAGCTGTCACGCAGGGGAACTACTCACTGAAAAATGTCGGGAGCAAGAAAGGAGGCAGTGAGAAGCAGGGATGATGGTGAGTGACCCTTGCCATATCTCACCCTTACTGATGCTTCATACAAAAAATGTGGGGTCTGCTTTGGAAAGTACAAAAAGCACGATAATGAATCAACAGACAAAATAGAGAATGGATGTCTAGAATAGTTTATTTGTAGATTTACTGATAACAGTTAATCAAATAACGTAATGATGCAAAATTATAATGCTATCATTTTAGTACGGAACATACAGGATTTTTTTCCTTCACAAAAGCTAGTGAGAGAACAAGAAGTTCAATAAAACCACTTTGTTCTCTGAAATAAAGAATACTTCTGATGGTTAAATCCACTTTGCCAGAGTTGATGAGTGTGAGTAAAGTAAACCTAAGGGGAGAAAAAAAAACAGCTACCCTCACCTGTAGGAACAGCAAACTTTGTAGAAAAATTCTGAAGTGCCTTTAGCAAAGCCTCACTTTGCCTCTGCAAAACTCTGCTCTTGGGAGACTTCAGACAAGCAGCCTGGGTCATAAGGCTTATCTGGGTCAGACTTGAACCCTTAGAATGACATGGCTATGAAAGTGTCCAGGTCAAACAGAAAAGAAGAGGGGCTCCTATACTAACCTTAAAAGGAGTAGAAGGTGCTACCAGAGCAGACTATAGGGAAGCTCTTTGAAGAAAGCAATGTATCTCAGGGGAGGGCTCTGCCTTTAATATTGTATATAGAATAATATGTTACAGTGCATAAACACAAATACATACACACACAGAGCCGTCTATCTGTGTCTTGGAGATTCAGACTAGTAACTTGTCTAATGTGTGCAAACTCCTGTAGGCAGAAGGACTGCTACTGTGTGCTCAGATGGGTACAGGACAAATTAGGTTTACTCAACTTCAGAGAAACCATGCCAAAATATTCTTCCCAAACAACTGATTTCAACTTGTTCTTGTTTTCCTCCAATACCGGCCTGACAAACTGTTTTATATGTGCATTTGACTTTTCAAAAATGTGCATGCAATCATGGCAAACTCAGCAAGTCTTTGTGCTCCAGGAGCTGCAGAACGGCCTTTGAATGACATGTGTACTGCATCCTAACATAAAATGTCATCTTCTTAAAGTCTAGGAGAAAGGACCTGCAGCAGCATGAACCTGGTGTGACCCTGTGTTATGTGCATCAGCAAGAGCCAAATGCCTAAAGCAGCCAGAAAACAATGCCATGCTCCCGAAAGGTCAGAGTGACAAAAAACAAAACTAAACAAACAAACAAAAAAACGAAATAAAAAGTCCAAGCTTCAATGATTATGTTACTCTCTGTCACCTGACTCTTCACTGAACAGGAAGCATATTCTCTACAAAAAGAGACACAAGGCCAGGCGCGGTGGCTCACGCCTGAAATTCCAGCACTTTGGGAGACCGAGATGGGCGGATCACGAGGTCAAGAGATTGAAACCATCCTAGCCAACATGGTGAAACTCTGTCTCTACTAAAAATACAAAAATTAGCTGGGTGTGGTGGTGCGCGCCTGTAGTCCCAGCTACTTGGGAGGCTGAGGCAGGAGAATCACTTGAACTCGAGATCGCGCCACTGCACTCCAGCCTGGCAACAAAGCAAGACTCTGTCTCGGAAAAAAAAAAAAAAAAGAGAGAGACACAAGCAGAAAAGCAATCTATGAGTTAGCTTCTGTCAGAGCCTTGGGTCTTTCTTTAACCACAGAGTTAGAAAATTATGAACCAGAACTGTAAAGGTACCATTTCCTCACCAATGGTCATTTGACACTTCTGATGCCTCTCGAAGAGACCCTGTCACAGTTGTGACTTAAAGAAGACTCTATGTTTTACTGCCTCCATTTTTTACATTCTCTTGATTCCTTTAAACTTCACATATTAGAATAATTAGACAAAGTCACCTTTTTCCAACATCTACAAACTTCATGCAAAACAAATCCTCATTTAAAAATTATCTTTTGAGCTTTAAAATAGACTATTTGCTACTTATAGTAAAGATGCTTGTTTTGCAAATGAAGACTAGTAAACTGCTCCCCACCTACTGGAAATATTTATAAACTCGAGCAGGACAGTAGTCAAATATCAAAAACAAGACATTATCTTTTAGTTTCCTAGGTTAAAGACAACCTCATCAGAAACTGTTTAGGCTGGGTGTTACATGGTTTCTGCATGGAAGCCAACCACCTTCACATATAAACACCTCCCTCACACCAATATGTTGTAGTTCTAGTAAGTTCACAGTCATTTTAATAATTAAGAGAGGTCACGAAATTAGTGCACACATGACCAATAAAATAAATAGCCACAGTTCCCTCTACCAATGCTCCTCAAACTTTAACATGCATGCAAATCACCTAAGGATCTTGTTAAAATACAGATTCTGATTCAGTAGGTCTAGAGTGGGGCCTGAGATTATGAATCCTAACAAACTCCCAGGTAATGCTGCTGCTGCTTCTGCTGATCCATGGACCACATTTTCAACAGTAAGGCCATCTACCATGACCTCTCTTAGAGGTGGTAATGTCCAAGAAATCTCTTTGACACACATGAATTCCCATCGTATGATTATGAAAAAGGAGACGCTGTTAAAACTGAAAAAAAAAAAAAAATGTGGAAACTGCAATCCGTGGTTCTGGAGAATGGAAGGAAGAAGCAAATTTGGGATTCTTGGCCCCTATTTTGATTCATATCATCATTCTATTATCTGTTCCTCAAAATTTGCTTGGCATCCTGACTCCCTCAAGAGAGATGGAGATTGTTGCCAAGGGTCACTAGTATCCAAGATACAAAAAGATACATCTTTTATCCTCTACTTGCAAGTACCATAAAGAGGCCAGCCCTGGGGTACTTTCAGGCTTGCTATGGAGGCAGCCACAACACTATCTCTGGCATTGGAAACACATCTGAACAATCTGGAATTAATTATAGAGTTGCAAAGAATTTCACAACATCTAAAAAGATAAGCTTGTGTGAGTTCAACCAAACTATTCTGATTAAACAATTTTTGCTAGCTTTCCCTCTTCCTGATTTAACCTAGAGCATTTAACAAGCACTCTGAAAGCACCCTACACTCTGAGTCTAGCCACACAAAAGCTGAAATCCAGTCATCCTAACTGTATCTAATAGCTTTTTTTTTTTAGATGGAGTTTTGCTCTTGTGTTACCTAGGATGGAGTGCAGTGGTGTGATCTTGGCTCACTGCAGCCTCCACCTCCCAGGTTCAAGTAATTCTCCTGTCTCAGCCTCTCAAGTAGCTGGGACTACAGGCATATGCCACCACACCTGGCTTTTTTTTTTTTTAAGTAGAGAGGGGGTTTCACCATGTTGTCCAGGCTGGTCTTGAACTCCTGACCTCAGGTGATCTACCTGCCTCGGCCTCCCAAAGTGCTGGGATTACAGGCATGAGCCACCATGCTGGGCCAACTAATAGCTTCTTAATCACAGTTTTGCGTCCCAACTATCCACATTGTCACTTAGCAGCAAATGGAATCCATAGCACTAGAAATAATTAGGGTATGTCGAACTGCTCATAGGTGCATTAAGATCACTAATAAAGAAGCACATACCCGATGAATACAGTATACTTCCTCCCAGTATAACATTTAAAAATACAAGCTGTTGACAAGCTGCTCCTCTGAACTAAAAACCACTTCTACATTATAATACTAGTGACCTCACATGGGACCCAAGCTCTCTCGTAACAACAGAAAGTGACAACCATCAGTGAGACACAGTGCAAGGAGGTGTTAACTCCCAAAGCAGATGTGAACCACAGATAGCTTGACTTCTGAGCCTAAGATTCTTTTTCTTTACCTCCCAAAGAAGTTGCTGTATGGAAACAAGCCTGTTTTTTCTGAATTCTTTTTACTCATTAGACTAAATGGCCTAAACAAGAGAACTAGTTCCTGCAGCTAGAAATAAACTAGTCTTGGGGCCGGGTGTGGTGACTCACGCCTGTAATCCCAGCACTTTCGGAGGCCGAGGCAGGAGGATCACGAAGTCAAGAGATTGAGACTATCCTGGCCAACACGGTGAAACCCCATCTCTACTAAAAATACAAAAATTAGCTGGGCGTGGTGGTGCTCGTCTGTAGTCCCAGGTACTCGGGAGGCTGAGGCAGGAGAATCCCTTGGACTTAGGAGGTGGAGGTTGCAGTGAGCCGAGATTGCGCCACTGCACTCCAGCCTGAGCAACCAAGTGAGACTCTGTCTCAAAAAAAAAAAAAAAAAAAGAAAACAAAAAAAGAAAAGAAATAAGCTAGTCTTTCCCACCCTGTGATGCCAAGGTGGAGAAGTCAGCTTTGTGGCCTGGCAGTTACTCACATGATTCTGAGGGGATTTCACCCCAGAAAGAATATAAAGCAAGCTTGTGGATAGCAGGCAGGGTATGAAATCAAACCAAACCAAGTACAAATGTCACAAGATACACATTTTCCCCAAAATGTGGGCAGAGTAGAGTGTCTTAAACAATGTAAAACAATACTAACACCATAGCCTCATTAACTAACCTACTTACTATGTATTTCTTGTTGCTAATTCCCTTGGGTGCCTCTGGATTCCAGGCCTCTTACAGATGATTCTGAAACGCCTATGAAGGTGAAAATAGACTGATCGTGAAAGCTGGTATCCCTGCTTCTTTTGGATCTTTTCTGTAAAGAATGATAATGAATGTACTTGTTCCCAAGGTGAGGATGAACAAACATAAGATGATGAGTAGTGTTTTTACTTCACAAGTAAATATATTGTGGCAACTTATACACATTTTGCAAATTACTCTTAGTTCTAAATCTCTAGAGATGGAGCCTATTACTAAAGGAAAGGTCGTTATGACATTGTTTCCTCCGAGAATGATGCCTGAACCAACTCTATCAGAAACACTTGGGTGCTTTTCAAAAATGCAGATTCCTGGGCCCAACTTCAAGACAGTTTAAATCACAGATTTGGAGGGGTTCCAGAAATCTATTTTAAACCGCTACCCTTAGTGATTCTGAGCTCTCTAAAGTCTAGAAACTCTGGCTTAAGGTACTGAACGACTGAAAAACTGGACTACTGACTAGTTGAAAGCCATGTAATTGATTCTTATGGTGACTGCCATATCACACTCAATGGCAGAAGCAGTCCACTTGGCACCATTATCCATTCTTTGCATACCTTTAACTTCTTGGACATATCCACTCCCCTGGACCAAAAGGTCTAAATACAAACAAGATGTAGTGCATGTAGAGCCTTCAGAGAATACTCTGATTAGAGAATGTGAGGAATGTGTAGTTCAATGCAAGAAACAAAGATGAATCAGCTGAAAGGTAAGAGTTAGCCTGGATGCTACACTGTGAAAAATATAGTCAAATCCAATAAGCATCAGTTGAGTTCCACTCAAGAAAAGATTGAGTTCTGAGAAGGAAGGAGTTGTCAGGAATATTATCACATAAAATTAAGTCAAAAGAGGACAGAAGGTTTTGGCATGAAGGAGGTTCTCAATCTAAGAACGTACTTCTGGTAAACAGATCTGACAAATCAATGGAAATAAAAGCTAATTGACACAGGGCTGTGGAGAAATCAGGGTATGGAAATGAAGATCTCGCAAACAGACTACTCTTCAATAGGAAAAGGAAAGAAAGAAATTGTCCTAGCTTGGAATTAAATATAGTGTTTGTTTGAAGATGGGAGTCTTTTCAGGAGTTCCCAAGCAGACTTTCATTCTGTCCTGCAGAACAAAAGGGTAAGGGTTCAAAAGCTACTATGTAAGAGTTCAAAAAGCCTCCCAGTCCACAGCCTACCCAAACCACTAACCAAATGGATGGTCAGAGTTGGACCTAAGGTCTCACTGACTCACTTGGGAATCACTTAGACAAGCAACAGTATAACAAAACTGGCTGGACTCCCAGCTGTTCACTGTGTGTGCCTGAATGAGTAAACAAATCAGAAAGGCTCACTAGTCACAACCTTCTGCTCTGAGGCTTGGAGACCTAAAAGGAATGAAAAGGGGAAATTGATAAAAGGAGATGACAGCTTTGGAACAAAAGCCTTGCCTACGTTCATAACCTTGGGTACTAGGAGAGGGAAAGGAAGGAATTCCAGAAGTCATGGTTGGGAGATTTTCCTCCTATTATTCAAAGAAAAAAGGACACACATGGTCAATTAGGAAGAAAAACCTCTTTGTGCCTGATACATTGAATGCATTGTCCTCATGCCATTTGCCCTAATGTAAGAATAGTCTTGGGAACTCAGCCAGCATGAGTGTCCACTTGACTCATTAGCTGCAACAGTACTAGTCTCTGAGACCTTGTCAGGTCAATATAGAATGAGCTGTCTGAATCCAAAGTTTCTCCAGAGAGAAAGAAGTAGGAATTAAATATTAATCAAATGGTAAAAGATATAGAGGATTTTTACCTTCAAAGGAAAAAAATCACTCTATTCAAATTAGGAAGGAGTTTTATAGAATAGTTTTGATTAGACATATACTGGTAAAATGTAGTCTTTGGCGTTTTACCTTCCCTCACAACATGTATTTTCAAACTTTTCAATATTCAAGTTATCACTCTAACTGTTGAAATACAGATAGATCAAACAGCTTTATAGAGGGGTAACTCATATACCATACAATTCACCTATTTAAAGTGCACAATTCGGTGGTTTTTGGTACATATATAAGGTTGTGCAACCTTTGCCACAATCAACTTTAGAACATTTTCATCATCCCCCAAAAGAAATCCTCCCATACCCATTAGCAAGCAATCATTCCCCATTTCCCAACTTCCTTCTTCCCCAGTCTTGAACAACCATTAATCTACTTTCTGTCTCCATGGATTTGCCTATGCAGTTATGCAGCTCATACAACGTTTTGGTCAACAACGGATCTCATATATGATAGTGGTCCCAAAAGACTATAATGAAACTGAAAAATTCTTATTGCCCAGTGATGTCACAGTCATCATAATGTAATATATTACTCAAATGTTTGTGATGATGCTGGTGTAAACAAACCTACTGCAATGCCAATCATATAAAAGCACAGCACATACAATTATGTACAGTAAATAACACTTGATAATAGTAATGACTATGTTACTGTTTTATGTATTATTATACTATACTTTTTATCATTATCCATGTGTGTTATTGCCCCTGAAGACCTTCCAGTGGGACAAGATACAGAGGTTAAAGACAGTGATAATGATGATCCTGACCTTGTGTACGCCTAGGTTAATGTGTGTTTGCCTTAGTTTTTAACAACAAAGTTTAAAAAGTAAAAATAAATTTTAAATAGCAAAAAGCTTATAGGTTTTTTTAATGTTTTTGTACAACTGTACAATGTGTTTATATTTTAAGCTAGGTGTTATTACAAAAGAATCAAACAGTTTAAAAATTCTAAAAGTTCATGAAGTTATAGTAAGCTGAGCTTAATTTGTTATTGAATAAAAATTTTTAAAATAAATTTAGTGTAGCTTAAGTGTACAGTGTTTATTAAATCCATAGTAGTGTACATCAATGTCTGAGACCTTCGTATTCATTCACCACTCACCCACTGACTCATCCAGAGAAACTTCTAGTCCTGCAAGCTCTATTCATAGTAAGTGTCCCATACAGGTGTACCATTTTTAATGTTTCATACATTAAAGATGTTTGATGTTTTACTGTACTTTTTTATGTTTAGATACCCAAACACTTATCATTTTGTCACAACTGCCTATAGTATTCAGTACAGTAACATGCTATACAGGTTTGTAGCCTAAGAGCAACAGGCTAGCCCATATAACCTAGGTAGTATATATAGTAGGCTATACCATCTAGGGTTGTGTACAGTCTATGATGTTCACACAACAAAATCACCCTATTCTCAGAACACACCCTGTTGCTAAGTAATGACACATGACTGTAACTGGAATCATACAATATAATATATAGTCTTCTTTGATTGGTTTCTTTCATTTAACATAACATTTTCAAGGCTCATCCATGTAGAAAACATATATTTCTTTTCATTGGCAAATACTGCATTACATGGATATACCACACTTTATTTATTCGTTTCTCAGCTGATAGATATTTGGGTTACTTCCACTTTTTGGCTATGGTGAATAATGCTGATAAAACTTTCATAACAGTACCATACGTGGCAATAAAGAGCCTATATCACTCAAATTCTTTTTTTTTTTTTTTTTTTTTGAGACAGGGTCTCACCCAGACTGGAGTGCAGTGGCACGATTACAACTCACTGCAGCCTTGATGTTCCAGGCTCAAGTGATCTTCTTCCCTCAGCCTCTTGAGTAGCTGGAACCACAAACGCACACCACCATGCCCAGCTAATTTTTGTATTTTTGGTAGAAACAGCATTTTGCCATGTTGCCCACGCTGGTGTCTGAGCACTTTTGCCTCAGCCTCCCAAAGTGCTGAGATTACAAGTGTGAGCCACTGTGCCCAGCTCAAATTATTTCAAAAGTGTGAAAGGCAAAATTTCTTAAAAACACCTGTGCTATTCAAGGTACCATCCTAGAAGCAGAGTGACCAAGGTGCTAACTTACTGACCTTGAACTTCCCAGACTGTGGGAAATACATTTCTGTTCATTTTTTTTTTTTTTTTTTTGTAGTGTGCTAGTTGTAAGAAACCATCAGTGAAATTTAAATGGTGGCAATAAAAATGATGCAGATTTGATAACATGTGTTGTCATTTATACTAAGTTGAGAATTTAAAGGTTTAGGGTTCACTTTACTACTATTTATTTGTAGCTTGTCATTTTTGCTTTCATGCCTGTACTGCTTTTAGCGCTAGTAGTTCTCAACTTAGTCTTTAAAAAAAGGACATATTTTTTTACCTTCATTAGCTTCAACAAGAAAACCCATAATTACTACTGCCCATTAGAACTAAATGGATGGTGAATATTTACCACACAATTTCTTCCTATTAAGCCTACTACAGCTGTCCCTTGAGGACTGGTTCCAGGAACCTCCATAGATACCACAATCCAAAAGCTTAAGTCTCTTATATAAAATAGAGTAGTATTTGCACGTAAGCTAGCACATCCTCCTATATACTTTATCTTTCTGGGTTACTTATAATACCTAATACAATGTAAATGTACGTAAATGGTTGTTTTACTGTTTTTTCCCCAAACATTTTCCATTCACAGTTGGTTGAATCCATAGCTGTATAATGTTTTAGTACGGTTACATTCCGTTTCCTAAGAAAACACTTAACTTTATTTTTCTGTTTACAGATGGGTCTGATACCCAATAATTAATATTATTTTAATAAGTCAAATTCTTCACATATAGAAAGATGAACACCACATATGTGCTCAAAAATAAAGAAAGGTGGGGTTTCCCTTTAAGGATAGAGTCTGAACTCCTAAAAGGCTAAAATTAGCTCTCTAAGATCTGTTCCCTGCCATATATCCAGCCTCATCACCACTACTCTTTAAACCCATACTGCATGCAGTAACAGAGGCCTGCTTGTGTTTGCCTGTACATAGTGCACTCTTTGCTTCCCTATCTTTGCTCCTGCTGCTTCGTCTAGAAGGCCTCCTACAACAATCCTTCACCTGCCTCATTCTGATTTTTAAAATAATTGGTTCAGTGGTCACCTCCTAGGAAGGCTTAATAAATGTGGTTCCAGCCTCTCATTGACCCCTCCCCTATCAGCAGTAACATAATCACAAGTTAAGTATAGTTTCCTCTGGACTCCCGTGATGTGTACGATCTCTGCACTTACTGACTCCAACTGTACTTATCCATTGAGAAGTATGTTTTCACCTCTAAACTGTGAGGGAAAGTTCTGCCACAGATTCTATACAACCAGTACTGGGACTGAAAATGCAAAGCTGCTTAAGAAATGTTTTTAGTTTGCTGATGAAATACATTAGCCATTCTCAAACTTTTTGGTCTCAGGACGCCTTTACACTGCTAAAAATGATTGAGAACATCAATGAGCTTTTGTTTATGTGGATGATATATATGGCATATTTTTACCATTTTAGAAGTTTAAACTGAGAAATTTTTTAAAATGTGCATCAATTCATGAAAAGAAAAGTTAATAAATAACCCTTAGCATTTTTTGAAAATATCTGTGACTCCAGGGACTCTCTGAAAGGGTGTCAGGGACCACCCAGGGCCCCAGACCACAGCATAATGGTATTGTGGGTTGTTTCCTAAATTACAAAATATATTTTCATTCACAAACAAAATATTTGAGAAGGTTGATAGGCAAATGAAAAGATATAAAAGAAGGGAAGGGGGATACAACCTTAACCATAGCTAGAGAAAATAGCTGCGGACAGGGAGGCAAAGCTAAGGAAGAGTGGTGATAAAGTACAAACATCACCAGTCTTAAGAAAAATAATAAAGAAACTAAAAGTAATTCGGCACCAACAAAACCAAAAACAGGAATGGCACAGAAGGCCAAAAGTTTGAACGAAACTTTAAGTAAAAATTGATCTTTTGGGTAGGAAATGTACCACTGTAACAATTCTGTTCCACACTACTCCCATCTTTTCATCTTTCTCAATCCTCATATGCTCTTTATTACACACCTCTTCTCCCTCTTTTGGATCTCTATTCTCTCTTGATTTGTAGTTATCAGCTGAAAAATGCTGCTCAAATGCTATGTGATTAGAGGGGGGAAAGCAACAGCTCTCATGAAGCTGCATGATTGGAATTCAACCGATAAATTTTTTAACATTCTATTAAAATATGAAAAATGTTAATGAGATTTTAAAATTAGAAATGCTGAAGTTATTTTTACATGCTGAAAATACATTAAAAATTACTGTTCTTAAAATATGCTGCATAAAGGCCAGGATTGGAAAGTAATTTGGATTTGGCTATTGTGCTAGGGTGGTAGAATTATAGATGACTTAAATTACTTCTTTAATTTTGTTATATCATTGTTCCTACAGCAACAAAAGCCACGGAAATATGACAATTAATTCTCAATTTCCATATGCCTTTGGTCTTTTGTACAGACTTTTCAGGGATGTGCAAGTGGTTTGGATTTTGTTAAGTAGTCATGTGCACTGAGGTCAAAAGCTTAAAGTCTAGACCAGGGGTAAACAAATTATAGACTAAACCAAATTGAGCTCATATACAGCTTCTGTATAGCCTCAAGCTAAGAATGGCTTCTTACATTTTTAAAAGGTATAAAAACAAAACAAAATGAAAAAAGAATAATAGACAAAAGAAATTGTAAAAGGTCTGCTAAACTGAAAATATTTACGGTCTGGACTTTTATTTTTAAAAGTCTCCCTTGCCAGGTACAGTGATGCATGTCTGTAGTCACAGCTACTGGGGAGGCTGAGGCAGAAGGATCAGAGATCATCTGAGCCCCTGAGTCCAAGGCCAGAGACTCTGAGATCTCTTTGGGAAAGAAAAAAAAAAAAGAAAAACAAACAAGCCCAGGTGTGATGGCTCATGCCTGTAATCCCAGCACTTTGGGAGGCGAAGGCAGGTGAATCACCTGAGGTCTGGAGTTCGAGACCAGCCTGACCAACATGGAGAAACCCCATCTCTACTAAAAATACAAAATTAGCTGAGCGTGGTGGTGCACGCCTGGAATCCCAAATACTCAGGAGGCTGAGGCAGGAGAATTGCTTGAACTCAGGAGGCAGAGGCTGCGGTGAGCCAAGATCGTGCCATTGCACTCCAGCCTGGGCAACAAGAGCGAAACTCTGTCTCAAAAACAACAATAACAGCAACAAAAAACAAACAAAAAAACCTCTGGACACAGTGGCTCATGCCTGTAATCCCAACACTTTGGCTGGTGGCCAAGACAGGAGGATCTCTGAAGTTAGGAGTTGGAGACCAGCCTGACCAACACAGTGAGACACCTCTACCAGTAATTTAAAAATTAGCCAGGCATGGTGACACAAGCCTGTAGTCCCAGCTACTTGGGAGGCTAAGATGGGTGGATCCCTTGAGCCCAGGAATTCAAGGCTGCAGTGAACTATGATGGTACCACTGCACTCCAGCCTGGGCAACAGAGTGAGACTTCTCTCTAAATAAAAATAAAAATAAATAAAATAAAATAAAATAAAATAAGTTTGCCAGTGCCAGATATAAAGCATTTCAGCTTAGTGCCTGGCCCATAATATGTACTCAATAAAATGTTAGATACTATTGTGATATTATTGCTGTCTTCTATTATCATTAATGGTTATGTTCCTCGAATAATTTTTAAATTTCTAAACTGGTCTCATCACATTAACTATGAAGTGTCAGTGCCATTGTTTGCTCTTTGCATTCTTTTCATCCAGCTTTTTCATATATATCTTGATCTCTCCTTTCTTTTACTGTGGTAAAATACATGTAACATAAAATTTACCATTTTTCTCCTTCATTTTTGAAAGACATTTTCACTGGTTATAGAATTCTGGGTTGACAGAATGTTTTCCCATTTAAATATGTCACCCATTATCTTCTGGCTTGCAAGGTTTCTTTCTTTTCCTTCTTTCTTGGCTTTTTAATTTCTTTTTAGTTAACAAAAAAATTTTTTTATTTTTTGAGATGGAGTCTCACTCTGTCGCCCAGGCTGGAGTGCAGTGGCTCTGTCTTGGCTCACTGCATGCTCTGCCTTCCAGGTTCACGCCATTCTCCTGCCTCAGCCTCCTGAGTAGCTGGGACTACAGGTGCCCGCCACCACGCCCAGCTAATTTTTTTTTTATTTTTTAGTAGAGACGGGGTTTCACCGTGTTAGCCAGGATGGTCTTGATCTCCTGACCTCGTGATCCACCCGCCTCGGCCTCCCAAAGTGCTGGGATTACAGGCATGAGCCACCGTGCCCAGCCAATTTTTTTTTTAAGAGAAGTTTTGGGTTCACAGCAGAATTGAGCAGAAAGTACAGAGCTCCCATATACTCCCCTACCCCCTACATGAAACTGATCCCCCAACTATTGACATCCCACCCTACAGTGGTACATTTGTTATAATCAATACATTGATTATGAACCTACGTTGACATATCATTATCACCCAAAGTCCATAGTTCACATTAGGGTTCACTCTTGATAGTGTACTTTCTCTGGGTTTTGAAAAGTGTACAATGACGTATATCCATCACTTTCATATTATATAGAATAGTTTTACTGCCCTAAAAATTCTCTTTGCTCTACGTAAGTTCCCTCCTTCTTTCCTAACCCTTGGAAACCACTGATCATTACTATCTCAATAGTTTTGCCTTTTCCAGAACGTCATATAGTTGAAATTATACAGTATATAACCTGATTGGTTTCTTTCACTTTGTAAAATGCCTTTAAGTTTCCTCCATGTCTTTTCATGGCTTGATAACATAGTTATTTTTATTGCTAAGTGGACTATGGTTTATTTATTTATTCACCTTCTTGTAATTATTTATTGTAAATTTTTTGTAAGTAATTTTTTGTATTTATTCACCTTCTTGTAAATAACCTTCTTTCTTCTGAAGAATATTTTGGTTGTTTCCAAGTTTTGACAATTATGGATAAAGCTGTTATAAACATCCACATGCAGTTTTTGTTTTTTTAGAGACAGGGTCTTGCTATGTTGCCCAGGCTGCAGCACAGTAGCTATTCACAGGCATTTATAGCATACTACAGCCTCAAACTCCTGGGCTGAAGCAATCCGTCTGCCACAGCCTCCTGAGTAGCTGGGACTGCAGGACCACATCACCATGACCAGCTATGTACAGGCTTTTGTGCGGATATAAGTTTTCAGTTCATTTGGGTAAATACCAAGGAGTGTGACTGCTAGATTATATAGTAAGAGTATGTCCAGTTTTATAAGAAACTGCTTGCAAGCTTTCTGAGAAGTCTACTTTTCGTAGGACTTCATATATTTCACAACTGCAGTACAGACAGTCCTCAATTTACTACCATTCAAAACAGTAAATCACTGATATAATCCTCTGGCAACTACTTTCCATTACCTCTCTTAACACAGAAAAAGCATGGACCATCTCTACTTTTCCATTATAATCCATCTCTAGCTTCAATATTTTTTCATCGTTCTAGCTACTGCTAACCTTGAAACTCTCAAGGGTTAGCATTTTCGAATCCCTTTAATGAAGCCATGCTCTAGCACTTCCTTGCCCTATGATCTTCCTCAGATTACTGAATCTCTCCAAACTTGTTTCCTTATTTGCAAAATAAAGATAATAGTTTGAGAAATTAAATAAGAAAATGTATTATCTTTGAAAAGTGCTTGCCTATTATTGTACTTTTCTTTTCTTTTCTTTTTTTTTTTTTGAGGCGGAGTCTCGCTCTGTCGCCCAGGCTGGAGTGCAGTGGCCGGATCTCAGCTCACTGCAAGCTCCGCCTCCCGGGTTCCCGCCATTCTCCTGCCTCAGCCTGCCGAGTAGCTGGGACTACAGGCGCCGCCACCACGCCCGGCTAATTTTTTTTTTTGTATTTTTAGTAGAGACGGGGTTTCACTGTGTTAGCCAGGATGGTCTCGATCTCCTGACCTCGTGATCCGCCCGTCTCGGCCTCCCAAAGTGCTGGGATTACAGGCTTGAGCCACCGCGCCCGGCCTATTATTGTACTTTTCTATCACTAAGAGCTGATTAAATATTACATTTATAACCAATTTTATAAAGACTCGGATATCTCTCCCCCAGTTAAGCATATAACTATTATAATGCTACTTCCAAATGAAAACCAAATTAAACTTAAGAAAACCACTTCCATTTAATTAAAATGCCTTTTCCAGAAATTCAACCTGCTGTAAATATGTTCTCTTATGAACTACAAAATCTTTCCTTTCTTAACTCTCATGTATACATATATATGTAACATACATATGTGTGTGCTTCTATATATATGAGCCTGATGACTCGTGACTGCCACTGCACATCTGGCCTTCCATCTGCAACAGGGACAGTGGCAGATACAATGCTTAGCTAATTTTTTATTGAACAGACTCCATTACTCACTCATATATTTCACTGACTCTGAAAGAACCAAGCAAATGATCTGATGGTTTTGGTAATTAAAACACTTCCTGCCAGCATGCATTTTCAGCAATTGTCAAACGTATTCCAGGGTGATAAATTGCTCCTGCAAGGGCCTGATCAATTTATTTCCCCTGATCATCAGGTTCAAGGGACTTCTTGTCTATAAAACAACGTCCCTAAGAATAGTTTAATGCAGCTGCTAGCAGTATCCTTGGAAGGCTGACTGGGTATGCATTCCTTCATAACAGTAAGTCTCAGGCTGAAAAAGAACTCATAACTTTCTCTCAATTCCAAAAATATTTAAAGTTGTTCTTAATCACCCATTCGGAATCCTTTGAAGAAGTACAGCAATCAGCGTCTTGTTTCTAATCTCTACAAAATAAATAGATGCTAATTCTAGTACTCTCTCCATTCTTAGTCATTTGAGGTGCACAAAGGAGCTAGGGAATATTGGTTGGTGACAGTCACCAATCAAAAGTCAACACGAGGAAAACCATACGCCAAAGCGTTCATTCTCACGCCTCAGCCTCCTGAGTAGCTGGGACTACAGGTGCCCGCCACCACGTCCAGCTAATTTTTTGTATTTTTAGTAGAGACAGGGTTTCACCGTGTTAGCCAGGATGGTCTCGATCTCCTGACCTTGTAATCTGCCCGCCTCAGCCTCCTAAAGTGCTGGGATTACAGGAGTGAGCCACTGCACCTGGCCGAATACTTCTCTCTTTCCATATAAAAATGTCAGAAGTCCCTGGAGATAGAAGTATATCTTATTTTGTATTTCAAAGTTGTGCTATAATGCTTATTTTAAGTGCACAGGAATTATAATGAACTTATACTATAAGTTTTATTTTAAAACTCCTGTTATATGGTTTTAGAAATCATTTTAAGAGAATAAAAGCCTGAAGGGACTATTAAGAACTCCGTATATTATTTATGTACTATTTTAAAATTCATAATTTAGTCTTTCTAATTTTTAAAAAATATTGATCCCAGCACTTTGGGAGGCCGAGACGGGCGGATCATGAGGTCAGGAGATCGAGACCATCCTGGCTAACATGGTGAAACCCCGTCTCTACTAAAATATACAAAAAACTAGCCGGGCGCGGTGGCGGGCGCCTGTAGTCCCAGCTACTCGGGAGGCTGAGGCAGGAGAATGGCGTGAACTCGGGAGGCGGGGCTTGCAGTGAGCTGAGATCCGGCCACTGCACTCCAGCCTGGGCGGCAGAGCGAGACTCCGTCTCAAAAAAAAAAAAAAAAAATACTGAAACAAAAATATAATAAAAAAGGAATCCCTTATCTGGCACTGTACCTTCACTGATTTTTTTTTCTTTTTTTTTAAGACGGAGTCTCGCTCTGTCGCCCAGGCTGGAGTGCAGTGGCGCGATCTCGGCTCACTGCAACCTCCGCCTACTGGGTTCACGCCATTCTCCTGCCTCCGCCTCCCAAATAGGTGGGACTACAGGCGGCCGCCACCATGCCCAGCTAATTTTTTGTATTTTTAATAGAGACGGGGTTTCACCGTGTCAGCCAGGATGGTCACAATCTCCTGAACTCGTGGTCTGCCCACCTTGGCCTCCCAAAGTGCTAGGATTACAGACGTGAGCGACCGCGCCTGGCCTGTATTTTTAGTAGAGATGGGGTTTCACCATATTGGCCAGGCTGGTCTTGAACTCCTGACCTTGTGATCCACCCGCCTCGGCCTCCCAAAGTGCTAGGATTACAGGCATGAGGCACCGCGCTCGGCCACCTTCACTGATTTTTCCCTTTCATATTTTTATTTATAAGTTGTCTATTAAAATGAAAATGTTTCAGAGATAAGCTTCATTAGTGAATACCTTTGTATTTAGCCAGATGAAAAGGGGGTCTTATAGGAATGGTTCTATATAAAACCTCTTTTTAACTTTTGCCCTTCTATCTGCAGCTGTCCCAGAGAAGATCAAAGGGTACCAAATTTGCAGGATTCTCCCTCACAAACAGGGTATAACTATATCCCCATGAACAGCTCTTGACAAGCTCTATGCCACTTACACCAAATAGGGTGACCCTGCTTTCCCGATAGTAACAAAAAATGAACTTCCAAAAGAAACAATCTGCATCGTAGAGTTATGCTCCCTTCTCATTTCGCATCACTAAGTCCACTGCCTGATTCTACCGCTTATCTTGGAAACATGGACTTTGAAGTCAGAAAATCTCACTTTAATTCCCAATCCTGTTACTTACCAGCTTTGTTTTTCAAGTTTTCATTTTTGTGGGTACACAGTAGTGTATATATTTATGGGGTACATAAGATACTTGATACCTCTCATGAGGTACATGATACGAGCATGAAATGTGTAATAATCATATTATGGTAAATGGGGTATTTATCCCCTCTGGCATTTATCCTTTGTGTTACAAACAATCCAATTACATACTCCTTTAGTTATTTTTAAATGTACAGTTAAATTATTATTGACTATAGCCACTCTGTTGTGCTATCAAATACTAGGTCTTATTCATTCTTTCTAACAAGCCCATTAACCATTCCCACTTCCCCTCCTCCCCACTACTACCTTTCCCAGCTTCTGGTAATCATCTTACTAGCTTTTTGACCTTGAATAAGTCACTTACATTCTCTGATTATCAATTTCTTTGTTTTTAAAAATGGGAATCATGATACCCTTGCAGATAACTGACACAGGGCCTGAACTGGATAAAACGACATGATATATGTGAACTTTATTTGTGTAACCATGAAATATTAAACAAACGCCAGATTAATCAACATATAAGAACAAAGTATACTGAGAATTTAGAAGACAAAATTAAACATGAATCTAGAAAGGCTAAATATATAATGGATGGCATCTCTGTCTATAAGTCATCCACCATAAAAAGACCATTTGAGTTCCTCTATCCCAAGTCCCATAAGGTAATTAGGTATTTCAGAAAAAAAATGATATACATAAAGACATAACCTAATGGTACTAAAATTCATATCAAGAATGTATTAACAGAAGACAGTAGTATAGATAGATTTTTTAGAAAGAAGGAGGGGGTTGCAAGAAGAATTTGGCAGTATTCACCCAACGGTGTCCAAGGAAAATGGATACTGACTCAGCAGGCATTACAATTTTGAGACAAATGTTCTGTACTATAAAGCAAACTTAATGTATCAGTCCTCACTAAGGTATAATGAAACCTCCTTCAAAACTACTGCTTTCTTTATTCTGAGTCTGTGTTCACCATGCCACTTTTTGATTACTAATTGGATCAGCAAGAATAAAAACCAGACCTAAACTGATATGATCTCCACAAGGACACCATGAGGTCCTGTAGGTAGAAGGCCAGCATTTCTTCTGACTTCGCTATTGACACCTCTTTCTAGCTTCAACATTAGCTATTTTTATTGTGAAGGCACTTTGCAAATTTATCAAGGGCCATATAGTTGTTCTCATTTTTTTGACTCTATACTTCTGCTTCCAGGTTATAATGTCAATGTGAAAGAATATGTTTACAAAGTTGAAAAACACAGAATTATATATACTTTAAAAAAGAAAGAAACCTGATAATTGTAGTACCCTTACTCCATGAATATTTCATAATACTTTAAAACAATGATTTATATAGTAGGGGCCACAAACTCAAACACCTACAGGATCAGGAAAGAAGCAATAAAGAGAAAAGTAGACTCGCTTCAGAGATAATAGAGAATGACGAAGACTGTGGCCAACTACTAGCTAACAGGGGCAGCCACTACTCAGCTCTGGTCATTTATTGCCACAGAGGAATGTGCACCCAAAGTTGTTAAATCTTCTGATTATTCAAGAGAAGCTACAAGTCGGGAACTCTTCCTGAAATACCTTTACTTTCAAACATTGGCAATTCATTCACTCTTTTAAAAAAACTGAGTGAGCTAATATTATGAAGACCAAACAAAACATTTCTATAGCCTGATTTGGCCTGGAGTCTACCAGTTTGAACTCTGTTCTGCAACTCTGAAAGATGCTTATGAGTCAAATTATATAAATACAATATACTCTTCTCATAAACAGATACATAAAAACTATCTACATGTGTTACATGTAATACATGTAATAAGCCAGTAATAAATTCTGTTAACATCAACTTTTATCTCCATAAAAACAGTAGTTACCTGCACTACTCGGACATATATGTCACATTGCATTTTATTCTTTTAATCTGGGATTGACTTGCAAAATAAACGTAACATATTCTATACTTTTAAATATACTTGAGCTGGAAATGTGCTTCCTTCTAGTAAAGAAAACTATAAATAATGTTCAGATCTTTAATAACATTTTGAGTCAATCATACATAGGGGTGATATTATATGAAACTACAGATACCTGTATATAAAATAATAAAAACTAAGACTGGGTTGAGATGATAGACTTTATGCACATATCTGAACCCCTTTCCCTCCTAAATCCAGTAAAATGAAATACTTAAAAGAATAAATTCAAAATTTCAGTGAAAGCAAGGAAGAGCGCTAAGCAGCTCACAGATTTTGAGGATTTCTCAAAGGAAAGAAAGCATGTGGAATCAGATCAGAGAAACAAGATCAGAGGAAATCTGAGTTCTAAACATTTGTAGGAAAAAACTGCTAGGTGCAGTTTTTACCTAGAAAAAAACTGCTAGGTAGGTGCAGTTTCAGGCAGCTGCAAACTTAGAGGCAATTGAATAAGGAGCAGATGCAAATTCTGAGGCAATCATCAGGATAAGAAAGCATCCCTGGTACAAGGCAGGTCCTTTCTTTCTCTGGATTATGCTAATAAGCAGCTGACTGATCAAAGTCGCTAATGTGAGCACTGGAGTCCAACCTATTGCTTGTTAATAATTCAGGCCCTGTCCTATCACCCCTATTTGATTGCCAGCCTTCCTTAAAATGACAGCTGCTCAGATGTATGCTAACCAGGGGAAGGAGTGCGATAAGGAAGAAGAGGAAGGATGATTTATTAGGGGAGATGGAATAATGTTTCAGAATATATATACACACAAGTATATATATAATATATATATTACATATAATATATATTACATATAATATATATTACATATAATATATATTATATATATTACATATAATATATATTACATATAATATATATTATATATATTACATATAATATATAATATATATAATATATATTACATATAATATATAATATATATTATATATATTACATATAATATATAATATATATACAACTATATATAATATATACAACTATATATATATCTATATCTATATATAGGGTTTTTTTTGGGTTTTTTTTTTGTTTTTCAAAGAGACAAGGTCTGGTTGTCTCACTCTTTGCCCAGGCCGGAAGGCAGTGATACAATCATAGCTCACCGTAACTTTGAAATCCTGGGCTCAAGTGATCCCCCTACCTCAGCCTCTGGGGCAGCTGAGACTAAGGATGCCACCACACCCAGCTCCAAATATATTTCTTTGACTTTAACAATTGGCAGAGCCTGCACCCTGACTACAGGGCTACAACAGCCAGAGAAAGGGTACATTTTGAAAATTGTCACAAAAGCATCTGAAGATGTCAAGTAGACATGTTGTTGCCAGCATAATACACTTTCATTAACTGGCTAAAGGGTTAAAGAAGGAACCGGTTGCCTGCAACAGGTTAGGGTTGGGAGAGAGGGAGAAGGGTCAGCACTATCTCCTTTATGCCTCTCCCTCCCCAGCGCTGGTTACCAATCTTTTCTGTCTGCATCATTCCTCCCTTGGGCTCAGAAAACAGAATTCTTGGATCCTCAAAGCAACTTTATGTAACCTTACAAAATTTATTAAAGTGTGAATGTACAGGCTGGGTGCAGTGGCTCACACCTTTAATCCCAGCACTTAGGGAGTCTGAGGCAGGTGGATTACCTGAGGTCAGGAGTTCGAGACCAGCCTGGCCAACATGGTAAAACACCGTCTCTACTAAAAACACAAAAAGTTGCCGGGCATGGTGGCATGTGCCTGTAATCCCAGCTACTCAAGGGGCGGGGGGTGGGCAGGGGCTGAGGCAGGAGAATCACTTGAACCCAGGAGGCAGAGGTTGCAGTAAGCCAAGATCGCACCACTGCACTCTACCTTGGGCAACAGAACAAGACTCTGTCATTAAAAAAAAAAAAAAAAGAAAGAAAAAAAGTGTGAATGCACCCATCCAGGAGGAAGAGATAGCTAAAATGTATTTTGTCTTTACCCAGTCAATTTGCCTTCACTGCCCTTTAATGAAAGTTCTCTTTGGACTGTCCAGTTTCCCAGGACTTTCGTGATGCCGAAGCGAGAGAATGAGTAGTAGGGAAAGGCAGGACTGAAGAGCTGAGAAGAAAGAAAAAAAGATTCCTGCTTGCTCAGTTTCTGAACTCACCTTTGTAGAGAATCTGAATAATGGGCAAGGAATTGAGAAAAATGAGAGAATAAGTCAAGAAGACTAAGTCTGCCCATCTAATAAACAGTTGGGGAGGAAAAGATGAACGGGAAAAAAATCAGATTGGGGTAGCACAAAGACCTCAGGCTGAGCATTTTCAGGGTTTCTGAGCTGTGCTACAATGAAAGAATCGGAGGGAGGATAGAGAGATTGTGAGAAGCATTGCTATGGGTTACAACTTAGATGTTATTTAACAATCTGAGAAAAGCACATCAAGACTGAGATTCCTTTTAAATTCCTTCTGGATGCTGGACTGTGCTGCTTTGTATGCAATTCTGCAGAGATGGCCCACCTGGCCCTTAGCATTTATGAAGGCTAAGGCCTTAGAGGAGCCAAAGGAGGTTGAAGGGAAAGTGATATAAATAGAATCAGGGGACCTAGCAGCAGTGCGTATTTCCTTTGTCCAAAATACTTATAACCTAAATTAAAAAGAATTTCTAAATAAAACAGCAGTTTTCAATCACTAATAAATCTTCTTCCCTTGCTCTCAAAAACACACAGCCTTTAAAGGTTTGCTTTGAGGAATTAGAGCAAGGAAAAAAACTAGTCAATCTGGATTACATTTCTTTCTTTCTTTCTTTCTTTCTTTCTTTTTTTTTTGCCAATGTTCTTTACAGGGAGAAACATTTCAAAGACTAATGAAGCTTGCTAGGGGAAGTGATTGAAGAGGATACATATATTCCAGTAGTTCTCTTCTAATTTAAAATCAAACTATGAGGAAGAAATTAAGGAAGTAATTATGAAAACTTCTGTACTTAAACTTCTTTAATAGCCCCCAGGTAACTCCATGGCAAGGCCTACCTGAGCCAAATTTCAAAGCAGACCAAGTTAGTCCGTAAAGGCTATAAAGTGTTTTCCCTTTTGGGTATATTGTATTATACAAGGACAAAGACATCTTTAAAAGAATGTTCAGCCTTCACTAGTAAATGGAAAATATATTCTAAGGCAGATTTTAAGGGTCTTTCTGGGGCTCTAAAAATCCAGAACATAACTGTGGTCTCTTCCTCTGACCACTACAAGGCCAACTTTAGTTAATACTCTGTATTATTTCAGCATAGATTTCCCATTTACCACTTCTACATCATTTTGCCTCTATATTCAATCACTTTCTTGGCCCCTATACTCACTTTTCTATGAACCTGTCTTTTTTTCATTTCCTATCCTACCATTTCACTGTACAGAATATTACATCAATTTATCACAGCATTTACTTCTCTTTTTAAAATTCCAATTCAAACTCAAGCCTAAAGCAGGAAATCTTCATAAACTAGGCAGTCAAAATCTTAGATTCAACCAGATCCCCCAATGGGATTCAAAAGGTATAATACAGAGCTTTGTATTGCATCCGTCCTCTAAGATTTTCCCTTTTTTTTTTTTTTTTTTTATAAAGGCAGGGTCTTGCTGTATCACCCAGGCTGGAGTGCAGTGGCACAATCACTGCTCACTGCAGCTTCGACCTCCTGTGCTCAAATGATCCACCCACCTCAGCCTCCTAAGGAACTGGGATTACAGGTTCATCCCACCATGCTAATTTTTTTAAACTTTTTATTTTATTAAATTTAACTTTTATGTTTTAGACAGGGTCTTGCTCTGTCACCCAGACCAGAGTGCAATGGTGTGATCACAGCTCACTGCAGCCTCGATCTCCTGGGTTCAAGCAATACTCCCACCTCAGCCTCCTAAGTAGCTGGGGGACTACAGGTATGCACCACCACACCAAGTTAATTTTTTTTTATTTTTTGTAGAGGTGGGGTCTTACCATGCTGCCCAGCTGGTGTCAAACTCCTGCTGGGCTCAAGCAATCCTCCCACCTCGGCCTTCCAAAGTACTGGGATTACAGGTGTGTGCCACTGCACCTGGCCACTAAGAATATTTTTAAAATCACACTCATTAATTAATTACCATTTATAAGATAACAGCACCTTTCCTCTAAAATGGCTTACTAATCTTCCCAAGATCCATGTAACAGGAGGTAAACAAGGCTACTGACTTCGGGACATACAGTGACACTACCCACCATAACTTAACTGGTTCCATTCTAGGTTGTTTTTTCTTTCTTGTTTCCAAATTTTAAACTTTATTTTAGGCAATCTGGTGCTTAAAATTCCCCAAGCTTAAAGTTTCTCTGGCCTTCTGGAATAAAATATCCCTGGGAGGGATATTTTAAACCCTTATTTTTATTTGCCATGAATAAGTTTCGGATCCTTTCATCAGAGCAGGTTCTGATAATAAAGGAGAGAGAAGGCAGTTTATTCATTAGCTGTGGTTCCATCTCCTAGAAGGATTCAGAAAGGTGCATGATAGAAAAGCTGAAATCATAGAGACTGTCTACTTTTTTTTTTTTTTTCTTTTAAGTTTAAGGCACTGTGTGAGGACAAAAGCACCTAACCCAGTCCTGGGTTCTGCCAGAACACAAAGCTCCATGAGCATAGGGATCTTTGCCTCTTTTATTCATTACTATCTCCAGCACCTAGAACAGTACCTAACATATAGTAAGTGGTAAAAAATACATACAGAATAAACGACTGAGCATCTCAGAGGAAGTAACCAACTAAAGAAGACAGAATATATTTCAAGGGAATAGAATGTGCAAAAGCATAATAAGCAATAAACAGCATGGTCCCAGAGATGTACAGATAGTTCAATATGACTGGAGCATAGAACACCTGTCAGGGAATGTCAAGACCTACAATTCTGAACAGGCACAGAGGAGAAAGTTCACAGGGGGACCTACACACCATACTAAGGAGTTTGGGCTTTATCCTGACAATAATGGAACATTAAAGGATCCCAAGAAGAATGGCAGGGGCATACTGAGTTTTAGAAAGATCTCTCTGGAATCACTTTGCCAGAAATAGGAATGAATAGGAAAGAACTGTCTAGAGGCAGGAAGATTAGGTAAGAGGCCACTGGAGCTCAGGCAAAAATAATGAGGGCCTGAAATAAGACAGTGGCACAGGAAATGGAGAAAGGCCAGATTTAAGAGAGATTTCGAAGACAGAGCTGACAAAACATGATAAGAGATTAATGTACAGGTGGGATAGAAGAAGAATTACTAGATTTGGCTTGGGTAACTAGAAGGATAAGGAAGAATTCTCCAAAAGTAGGGATTATTGGGAAGAGTGGCTTTAGAAGATGGGCTGATGAGTTCCATTTGAACATGCTGAATTAGAGGTGCTGAATTGAATCCAAGTAGAGATATGTAGCAGGAAATTGGATATACATATCTTGTGCTTAGGAACACAGCCTGAACTCAATCAACTTATAAATTTAGTAGTCATCAGTGTTTAAGTGGTAGTAGAAATTGAGGCCACAGGTAAAATCAATCAGAAAGAAAACACAGAGTGAGAAATGAGAAGTTCAAGTATAACCCCCTGAAGGAAGGAAAAAAGAACCTGCAAATAATTCAAAGATGCAGGAAAAGAATGAAAGGGAAAAGAGTAGTAATTACGCTGATTTAGAGGAAACTATCAAAAAGAAGTGCTTGTCGAATATTGCAAAAAGCTCTATTAGTATAAGGGCTGATGAAGTATCACTAAGGACATTAACTAGGATATTTGGGGCAGGGGGTGGGAGGGGGAGTCAGCTTTCAGTGGATGTGAAGTGAATAAATGCCAAGGAGGTGAAAACAGCAAGATATCTTTCAAGAAGATTGGCTATGGAAGAAAAGAGGGAGAAAAGAATTAAAGGATTTTTATGAAGTGGGAAAGGCCATTTAAAAAGTATTGCCATATTAGTGCTGAAATATTGATCTGCTTTCAGTCTTCAATCCAATGATCACTGGTCTAAATGTAGCAAGATTTAAGACCTGTAGTCCCCAATAAGTAGACAGAGTCTAATCACCATGTCTCTCAAGCTCAAGTTTTCTCTCAAGCTTGACCCTTTCTCTCTAGTTTTCTAGATCTTTCATGGGTATCTCCAGGCTTTAAAAAGGAAACAAAAAAACCTCCTTATATGACAGTTGAAATAGTCTATTCAGGCCGGGGCGGTGGCTCACACCTTTAATCCCAACACTTTGGGAGGCTGAGGCAAATGGATCACGTGAGGTTAAGAGTTCAAGACCAGCCTGGCCAACATGGCGAAACTCTGTCTCTACTAAAATACAAAAATTAGTTGGGCATGGTAGCGTGTGCCTGTAGTCCCAGCTACCTGGGAGGGTGAGGCAGGAGAATCGCTTGAACCCAAGAGGCGGAGGCTGCAGTGAGCCAAGATCGCACCACCGCACTCCAGCCTGGGTGACAAAGGGAGACTTAAAAAAAAAAAAAGAAAAGAAAGAAATAGTATAGTCATACTTTTCACTTTAACACATAAAATATATTTATTCAAATCACATTCCTAAATTATAGTGACATGTAAGTAAAAGCTTTAGTAAAAAATAAAAATTTCATTAACAAAATGTAAAAATACTCAGACATTATTTTAACCAAATGTAAGGTATTTACTTAAGGAAAGAGACAAACTGTTAATGGTAAAAGAAGGCATAAATAAATTAAAAGCTATACTTCAAGTAGATAAGACTAAGTATTGAAAAGATAATAGGCTGGGCATGGTGGTTCACATCTGTAATCCCAGCACTTTGGGAGGCCAAGGCAGGCAGATCACTTGAGGTCAGGAGTTTGAGACCAGCCTGGGCAACGTGGCAAAACCTTGTCTCTACGAAAAATACAAAAAAAATTAGCCAGACATGGTGGTGCACGCCTATAGTCCCAGGTGCACTTGTGGGGCTGTACTGTGGGGGCTGAGGCAGGAGGATTGCTTGAACCTGGGAGGCAGAGGTTGCAGTAAGCAGAGACCACGCCAGCCTGAGCAACAGAGACCCTGCTTCAAATAAAACAAAACAAAAACAAAAGATAATGGCCAAGCATGGTGGCTCACACCTGTAATTCCAGCACTTTGGGAGGCCGAGGTGGGCGGATCACGAGGTCAGAAGATTGAGACCATCCTGTCTAACACGGTGAAATCCCGTCTCTACTAAAAATACAAAAACAAAATCAGCCAGGTGTGGTGGCAAGTGCCTGTAGTCCCAGCTACTCGGGAGGCTGAGACAGGAGAATGGCGTGAACCTGGGAGGCAGAGCTTGCAGTGAGCTGAGATCACGCCACTGCACTCCAGCCTGGGCGACAGAGCAAGACTCCATCTCAAAAAAAAAGAAAAAAAAAAAGATAAAACCTCTAATTTAATAATAAGTTTAATTCAATAACAATTAAAAGCCTTTCATATTTTCAGTGATTACAAGCCTGATAAATACAGAAAATAAGACGGCAAGAATCATTTTATGGCTATCATCATGTGAACATTAATCAAAATGATATGGCAGGCTGGGCACAGTGGCTCACGTCTGTAATGTCAGCACTTTGGGAGGCCGAGGTGGGTGATCACCTGAGGTCAGGAGTTTGAGACCAGCCTGGCCAACATGGTGAAACCTCATCTCTACTAAAAATACAAAAATTAGCCAGGCGTAGTGGCAGGCACCAGTAATCCCAGCTACTCTGGAGGCTGAGACAGGAGAATCACTTGAGTCTGGGAGGCAGAGGTTGTGGTGAGTCAAGATCACGCCATTGTATTCCAGGCAGGTGAAAAGAGTGAAACTCCATCTCAAAAAAAAAAAGTGATATGGCATAGGGTTAAAGAAAAGTGACCCTCAAGGAATATGACAGACAAGTGTATTTGGTACTATTTTAGTATATAAACAAGCTGGAAATCAACAGCAACTCAATGTTGGGTAAAGAAATGACCACTTGGGGATTGTTGGGATAACTGAATATTAGTATAGAAAATTTATTTGTATACCTATCTTGCTTCATATACCTATGTATATGTAGGATTAGTTTTTTAAAATAAAGAAACCAGAAAATCATCTTTTATAAAAAGCAACACGTTGAGAAAACTGACCAAAGTTTCGTGTCCAAAAATGTAAAAGAAAACAAACATGCAATTATATAAGGGCAACACCTAAAATTCCCTCATAAGTGGTGAAAGAGAGAAAAAGATAAATTTTGGAAAAGAAAATACAAATGGGAATCATCTGAGAAAATACAATGTTAGAAATTAAAGAAATGCTAACTAAAATAGCTTTAAAGTACTACTGCTTAACTAGCAAGATGTAAATTACAAAATCTGAGGTTGACAAGGCTATATTTCTACTTAGTGATATTATTTTTTTGATACAATCTTCCTGAAAAATAATCAAGATTATGCAATAAGTACTATAAAATTGTTCATATCTTTTGTTTGTTTGTTTTTTGAGACAGAGTTTTGCTGGAGTGCAGTGGCATAATCTTGGCTCACTACAACCTCTTCCTCCTGGGTTCTAGCAATTCTCCTGCTTCAGCCTCCCAAGCAGCTGGGATTACAAGCGCTCACCACTATGCCTGGCTATTTTTTGTATTTTTACTAGAGACGGGGTTTCACCATGTTAGTCAGACTGGTCCCGAACTCCTGACTTCAGGTGAACCGCTGGCCTCGGCCTCCCAAAGTGCTGGGATTACAGACGTGAGCCACCGTGCCCAGCTGTTCATTATCTTTTGACCCAATAATTCTACCTGGTATTATAAGGAATGTAAGGAAATATTCAGTACCCTCAAAATAAAAGAAGGAAGGAAAAAAAGAGGTAGGAAAGGAAGGAGGAGGAAGAAAAATAAAGATGTTCTTGTCGTTGGTGGCTCACACCTGTAATCCCAGCACATTAAGAGGCCTAGGCGGGCGGATCACGAGGTCAGGAGATTGAGACCATCCTGGCTAACACGGTGAAACCCCCTCTCAACTAAAAATAAAAAAAATTAGCCGGGCGTGGTGGCAGGCACCTGTAATCCCAGCTACTCAGGAGGCTGAGGCAGGAGAATGGCTTGAACCCAGGAGGCGGAGTTTGCAGTACACCGAGATTGCGGCATTGCACTCCAGCCTGGGTGATGGACCGAGACTCTGTTCTTAGACATGCTATTTGAAACAGTGAAAAACTAGAAATCATCCAAGTATCCCTCAGAAACAGAATGGTTATAAAAATTAGGATATGTGAATAAGACAGACTTCAAAACAATTAAGAACATATCCAGAAGCCAGGTGTGGTGGATTGAGGAGAAGGGGATGGAGAGATCACGTGAGCCCAGAAGTTCCAGACCAGCCTGGGCAACATAGTGAGATCTCATCTCAAACAACAAAAATCCAGTGACAAACAAGAACAATTAATTTGGAAAAATGTAAATAAAGTTTTGTTTTTATTGTATTATAGTCCTTTTTTCTTTGAAGTTACTTAAGTTTGTGAAAAGGGTGTTTTCTTAGGTTGTCAATAAGAATGTTGTGTGAGTCAAAATCAAAACCTTACTAAAATTAGTAAAGAATAACTAGCTGGCCATTGTGGTTCATGCCTATAATCCCAGCTACTCAGGACACTGAGGCGGGAACATTGCTTGAGCCCTGGCGTTCGAGGCTGCAATGGGCTAGGACCATGCCACAGCACTCCAGCCTGGGCAACAGGGTGAGACCCCATCTCTTAAAAATAATAGCAACAACAATTTACTATTTCATCCTCGTCTATGGGGCTTTCATTCTATCAGAGAAGAACAGGAAATAGATCTGACATGACTGATTTTCAGAGTCATTCTGATTATTACTATAGTACCTTTTGCTCTTACATGTAATACCAAGCTAAATGTTAGATGATTTATTCCACTTTCTTTCTAAATGCTGAGGTTAAGCTGATTTTAAAATTCCTTTGCTTTACCTCGGGGCCTATGGAATTGAGGCTAAAGCCTCAGATGCAATTTCTGAGATCATGAAATTCTTAGGCACGAGAAGAGTGGCCTGATGAATACTAACTACTGTGATTTGACATTCAGACAAAATAAAAACTCTGATTTCTGAAGAAGAAAAGAAGACTAAGAAGATAATAAAAATCAGTTTTTTCTCATCAGTCTTCCAAATTCCAACATCATTGTTATGACGTCTTGTGGCATTTTTCATGTGTCAATGATCACTGAATACAGCACTCATCACCAATCTTGCCACAGTAGTCCTCCTTTTACTGTCATGTAGAATTCACTCTGCTACCCTGCCACCACTGACTGCAGGGAAGCACATTAACAGGGAAGCCCAGGACATCTTAGCCTTTTCTGAGTCTATCTAAAAGCAAGAAAAAGCTTTTTAAAACGTAAGTAGTCTTATCGGTAAATTCTATAAATTACCTTCCACTTGAAGAAATTCCCACGATGGTATCAAAAAGAACAATATAAGTGAAATCAGCTACTGCAATGATTCTGCTGGACAAATGTATCATGAGTACACCAAAGTCTCATTAAAAATTCACTTCTTTGAGGCCAGGTGCGGTGGCTCACGCCTGCAATTCCAGCACTTTGGGAGGCCAAGGCAGGCGGATCACGAGGTCAGGAAATTGAGACCTTCCTGGCTAACGGTGAAACCCTGTCTCTACTAAAAATATAAAAAATTAGCCGGGCGTGGTGGCGGGAGCCTGTAGTCCCAGTTACTCGGGAGGCTGAGGCAGGAGAATGGCGTGAACCCGGGAGGCGGAGGTTGCGGTGAGTCGAGATCACGCTACTGCACTCCAGCTTGAGAAACAGAGCAAGACTCCATCTCAAAAAAAAAAAAAAAAAAAATTCACCTCTCCAAACCTCCTCCCAAGAAATAATCAGTACCAGCATCATTTTCTCCTTTTCTCTTATATATGTTACCGCATTAAAATCACACAATCCAGCTTGGTGAATAAAAAAAGATTCAAGAAATATGGCTCCAACTGACAGCTTTGAAATCCAGGCACTTCAAAGTGTTTGAGATAATGGCATTTCCCTATGACAGGTGCTACTTTCCACAGATTTAACCTTCTTCTTTGCCACAGGAATTACTTGAGATCAAACATTTTTAGAAAAAGCTAAAATGCATGAATCTTTACAAAATACAATAAATCTTTAAAATAATCTAAGTTTGTATGTGATCTGTTACGCCAGTTTTACAGACTATGAGTATCATGCAGTTCCTAATAAAATGTGGGCATCTAAAAACCACTGAGTTTCTCTTCCATCCACAATGACATGATCCTGCCATAAGCCTTTGCAGAAACATCACACCATCCTATTGACTAGGAGCCAAATTCCAATCTGAGTTTCACATTCTTATTGCCACACTCCAAGGACCCTCTACTCTTCATACTCTCCCATATAGGCCCTAGACTCTTCCCTCATTAGAATGTATCTAGTCCTCATTCTCTTTACCAGCCCGTTGTTCCACCCTTCCTTTTGGCTCTCATACATTATGTCCCTCCCACTCTCAGTTGACCAATCTTCCAACCTGTCATTGCCTAATAACTTTGGAAATTAGTCTCCGTCATAAAAACTTTCCCAAGTAACTAGAAGGTGAATAGTCCAGTCAAGAGAATGTTAAGCTAATTAAACTAATGTACTTCCCGCATACCAATCACTGGGCACTACTACGTTCATGAACTATAAGTACTTTTTTGAGTACTTTGATCCTAATGAGTGTTCATTCTGTAATTGGTCACTTTAAATAACAAACACCTAGAGAGGAACAATCTTTCTGTATAGTATAGAACAGAACATGTTTCACAGTCATTTAATAAATGCTTTTTTTTTTTTTTTTTTGAAATGGAGTCTCACTCTGTCACCTAAGCTTGAGTGCAGTGGTGCAATATTGGCTCACTGCAGCCTCCACCTCCCAGGCTCAAGGAGGTTCACGCAATTCTCATGCCTCAGCCTCCCAAGCAGCTGAGATTACAGACGTTCACCACCACGCCGACTAATTTTTGTATTTTTGGTGGAGACAGGGTTTTGCCATGTTGGCCAGCCTGGTCTCAGACTGCTGACCTCAAGTGATCTGCCCAGCTTGGTGTCCCAAAGTGCTGCGATTACAGGTGTGAGCCACCACACCCAGATAACCACTAAATATAAGAACTAGTATTGGCCGGGCGCGGTGGCTCACGCCTGTAATCCCAGCACTTTGGGAGGCCGAGGCGGGCGGATCACAAGGTCAGGAGATCGAGACCACGGTGAAACCCCGTCTCTACTAAAAATACAAAAAATTAGCCGGGCGCGGTGGCGGGCGCCTGTAGTCCCAGCTACTCAGGAGGCTGAGGCAGGAGAATGGCGCAAACCCAGGAGGCGGAGCTTGCAGTGAGCCGAGATCGCGCCACTGCACTCCAGCCTGGGCGACAGAGCGAGACTCCGTCTCAAAAAACAAAAACAAACAAACAAACAAAAAAGAGACTTATACCCAGATCTCAATCTGGAGTCTTCAGTGTTCATTTCAGAAACTGAAAAGCAATGACTAACCATCACCACTCCCCATTTCCATGACTACTCTACAATCTCAACTTCATTGCTCTTGGCTCTCCTTTCCCTCAATGATATTTATTAATAAAAATAACCAGGGCGGGTGCAATGGCTCACAACCTGTAATGCCAGCACTTTGGGAGATTGAAGCGAGAGGATCACTTGAGCTCAGGAGTTTGAAATCAGCCTGGGCAACATGGCAAAACCCCATCTCTACAAAAAAAATACAAAAATTAGCTGGGCATGGGGCACACCTGTAGCCCCAGCTACTTGGGAGGCTCAAGTGGGAGGATTGCTTGAGCCTGGGAGGTTGAGGCTGCAGTGAGCTGTGATCTCACCACCACACTCCAGCCTGGGCAATAAAGTGAGACTCTGTCTCCTAAATAAATAAATTAATAAATAACCCAGCAGATGTCAATAAACAACATTCTAAGATAACAAACTTTTAGTAATATGAAGGAGGCAGCTGTAGCAATCAGGCTTTTCCACATTTTCCCATTTTTTTGCTTATGCTTCCATTTTTAATTATTTTAATTATTATTTAGCAGCTATGCCAAGAGACAGGAAGGTAAAATTTCGCCCCCACCATACAGATAGAATCATGGCAGTTACATTTCAATGATGATTCTGAGAAAAAAAAGCAATCTTCAAAAAATGCCCAAAAAAGCAACTATTTTTATATCCATACTATTTAGCACTCATGAGTTAAGAAATTAAGTTTCGCTGGGTGCAGGGGCTCAGGCCTGTAATCTCAGCACTTTGGGAGGCCAAGGCAGCTGGATCACATAAGGTCAGGAGTTCAAGACCAGCCTGGTCAACATGGTGAAACCCTGTCTCTACCAAAAATACAAAAATTAGCTGGACGTGGTGATGCAGGCCTATAACCCCAGCTGCTGGGGAGACTGAGGCAGAATCACTTGAACTCGGGAGGCAGAAGTTGCAGTGAGTGGAGATCATGCCATTGCACTCCAGCCTGGGTGACAAGAGCAAAACTCCATCTCAAAAAAATAAAGAAATAAAAAGAAATTAAGTTTCACAAAGTAGTATCATTGAGAAAGAAATGGGATTATGAAGCTGATTAAGATATATGCTTGGCATAAATCACTAGGATTTCAATATTGGCATTCATCAATGAGTAGGTTAGGGTATTCCTAGATATGTGCTTACCTAAGCAAACTGGTACCATTATTCAAAAATAAAATAGTCATACAATAAATAATATGACAACTTTCAGGATCTCTTCTACCATCCCCTCAACATCATTCTTCCTTTAAACTGAAGATGATAGGAAACAGACTGAATTAAGACTGAATTTTTAAGATTTGAACAAGGATAGAAATAGGGAAATTAAAGGAACTTAAAAAAAGAAAAAAGAAAAAAAAAACCCAAAATGATGTGGTACGAAGACTCTAAGCATGAGTGGGGAGAGAAGGCATATATAATGAGTTACTTTTGGAGAAGGTAGGCAGTGTTAACCAAACAGCAGCTAGGAGTACAACATTAGTGGAGGTCTGAAGCTCTTCACACAGTCAACAACACTGGGCATAAAACATTTCCACATTATAAAATCTCAGGCAACTCCTACTTTGAAAGAGATAATACAAAAACTGAGACTACAGGCTAAACTTAATCCAAATAGCCCTTAAGGATCAATGTCAATTATATCGGAAAAATGTACAGAAAGCTCTTATGATTCCCCAACTTAAATTGAAAAAACAAATCCCTTGCTTACGTGCTATTTTTAAAAGTCAATTCAAGAAACTCCATCTAGTAAAAAATAATTGTGTCTCTAAAGCCAAAACCCAACTTTTGTATACTTAGTAAACATTTCATAAACCTGAAACCTGACCATGTTGATTATAAGTCTGATTCTAGAATTGCAAGAAGCATTGTTCCAAAAATGTAATAAGCAAAGGAATCACAGACTTTATCCCAGGGCTATGGAACTATAACAACAACTTTGTCCTGTTTCTGAAGAATCCAGTGAGGAGTGATGGCAGTTCCTCTGATTATGTCTTTATCCTGTCATCCATAACTCAGAGGCACTCGTTTTTGATTTAAAATAAACAAAAAGTTAAAGTAATCTTTAGAGATCTCCTGCAGGCCCCAGATATTAGAACTCAGTTTCTGCTTCAATATCCCGTTAACTCCAAACCGGAAAAGACAGCTTAAAGTCATTTCCAAGGGCATCAAGAGACACTGTAGAGTAAGCTTTTAGAGTGAAGTTTCTAACTTCAGTCCGAACAGCAGGTCCGCATCATAAAAATGACCTAACTAGAGCCCAAAACAGAAGGAAGTCTTTTCCTCTCCAATTTTCACAGCCATTTTGTTTCTTCCAACAGAAAGATCATTCTAGATGCTTTCACTTGCAGCAGTTCCTCAGGTCAGTAACTAGGACCCTTCCCATGATTGACTTCTGGCAAGGAACAAATGAGCCACAGGCAAAGCACATGGGTCAGCAAACTTTTATAACCACTGCTCCCCAGAGAACATCAGCTTGGGGAAGACCAACCAATAACCTCAATGTCCACATTTACGATATCAACTCTCCCTAACTCAGTGTCCCCTCCCTTCTCTTAAAAGATGCTGAGATAGTTTGCACTTTGCTTGGTGATTCCTGTAGTCAATGGTGCTCCCTCCAGGTGGGCTGCAATAATACTGTAACTACCCTCTCCCCTCTAAACCTATCGTGCTTCAGCAAGTTGCTAATACTCGTCACCATTGTCACAACTATTACACTGTGCAAGGTGAGGACCATGAGAGACTGATATCCCCGCCAATCCTTGGAGGCAAGAGGATTTGCCCGCTAGACTGGGACAGCTCTGTCTCGCCTTCATGGCCTTTTCCCCACGCTGGCAATGTGTATTAGATTCCTTCCCCAGGACCCTGATGGCATTCCTTCCCACCTCTTTTTCCAAAGATTACACTTCAGTTCCACTATTCCAGGGAACTTCCAAGTGAGACACCTGGCTCACTAGTAAAGCTTAGTTTTAGGTGACCCTGGATAACTAACAAGAAAAAGGATAAATCTATTGCACTCCAGGCAAAGTGAACCTGTTCAAAGTTCTAAAAAATGACTCTGGAGCAAGTCTTTCCATAATATGTTATTACCTACTAGAACTATAAAACCTGTTTAAGAATTTGTATGCTTAGCACTTCAGAAGCTACATATTTCTTCCAAACTTGAATAGCTACAAATTATAGGGCAGCACCTGTTTACAGTTGTATGGACCAACTGGAAATAAGTAAAAGGGAGAAAGCATAGCATCTCTTGGGGAACTTTCATTCAGTAGAACTTCAAAGCACAAAATGCATAGATTTATAGATTTACTTACAACCCTGACACTGGCAAGCAAAAACCAGCTTAGCATAAACTAGTTGGTGTTTACATTAAAAGAAATTATTATTTCAATACTAGTAATTTCACAGTAAAAGCAGTAGCAAAAAATAAACAATTTGTTTTCTCTGACACAGATGACCTCTACTGACCAAAGGATGAAGCCAAGCCAGGATTCAGCCTTATAGTTATCCAAACTTTATCTCAAAGGCCTAACCAAAAAGCTATCCAGTCTAATAGTTTTTAATCCTTCAATTGCATTTATAAAATCTCCAAATCTTACTGTGTTGCCAAGGTTAGTGCTATCCACTTTCATTCAAATGAGTATCAAAAAGTAATTCTTTAGACATTTCTCCAAAGAAGATATACAAATAACCAATAAGCACATGAAAATATGCTCAGTATTAGGAAAATGCAAATAAAAAATACAATTAAATACTACCTCACACCCATTAAGATGTCTATTATCAAAAAAACAAAAAATAACAAGTGTTGGTGAGGATATGGAGAAAATGAAACCCCTATAAACTGTTGATAGGAATGTAAAATGATACAGCTACTGTGGAAAACAATACGGCAATTCCTAAAAAAAAAAAATCAAAATATAATTACTATATAATCCAAAGATTCCACTCTGGGTTTATACTCGAAACAACTGGGTCTCAGAGAGATATCTGTATATCCATGTTCATAAGCAGCATTATACACAACAGCTAAAACATGAAAGCAACCCATGTCTATCAAAAGATGAATGAATATGCAAAATGCGGGATACACATACAATGGAATACTATTCAGTCTTTAAAAGGAAGGAAATTCTGACATATGCTCTAATATGAACGAACCTTGAAAACATTAGGCTAAGTTAAAATAACCCAGTCACAAAAAGAGAAATGCTGAATAAATCCACCTATATCAAGTACTTACAATAGTCAAAATCATAGACAGACAGTAGAATGGTAGTTGCCAGAGTGTGGTGGAAGAATAAAATGGAGAAGAATTGTATAATGCAGTGGTCCTCAACATTTTTGGCACCAGGGACTGATTTCATGGAAGTCAATTTTTCCACGGGTGGGCGGGAGATGGTTTTGGGATGATTCAAGTGCTTTACATTTATTGTGCACTTTATTTCTATTATTATTACATTGTAATATATAATGAAATAATTACACAACTCACCATATGTAGAAGCAGTAGGAGCCCTGAGCTTGTTTTCATACAACTAGATGGTCCCATCTGGGAGTAATGGGAGACAGTGACAGATCATCAGGCATTGGATTCTCACAAGCAGCATGCAGCCTAGATCCCTTGCATGGGCAGTTCACAATACGGTTCATGCTCTATGAGAATCTAATGCCACTGCTGATCTGACAGGAGGCAGAGCTCAGGCAGTAATGTGAATGATGGGGAGTGGCTGTAAACACAGATGAAGCTTCACCTGCTCGGCCACCGCTCACCTCCTGCTGTGTGGCCTGGTTCCTAACAGGCCATAGATCAGCACTAATCCATGGCCTGTGGGTTGGGGAACCCCTTATGTAATGGGTACAGAGATTCAGTTTTATAAGATGAGAAGAATTTCTGGAGACAGATAGTGATGACAGTAGTACATTATGAGTGTGTATATATGTGTGTGTGTGTGTGTGTGTGTGTATTTGTTTAGAGAAAGAAACTTGCTCTGTCACCTAGGCTGGGGTGCAGTGGCATGATCTCTGCTCACTGCAGCCTAGACATCCTGGACTCAAGTGATCCTCCCACCTCAGCCTCCCAAGTAGTTGGGACTACAGATATGTGCTATCATGCCCAGCTAATTTTTCTATTTTTTGTAGAGACAGGGTTTTGCCACATTGCCCAGGCTGGTCTCGAACTGCTGGACTCAAGTGATCCTCCTGCCTCAGCCTCCCAAAGTGTTGGGATTATAGGCGTGAACCATCATGTCTGGCCATCACAAATGTCTGTGTTTATTTATTTATATTTTTTTGAGACAGAGTCTCGCCCTGTTGCCCAGGCTGGAGTACAGTGACGCGACCTTGGCTCACTGCAACCTCCGTCTCCTGGGTTCAAGTGATTCTCCTGCCTCAGCTTCCCAAGTAGCTGGGACTACAGGCACCTGCCACCATGCCTAGCTAATTTTTGTACTTTTAGTAGAGATGGGGTTTCACCATGTTAGCCAGGATGGTCTCAAACTCCTGACCTTGTGATCCGCCCACCTCGGCCTCCCTAAGTGCTGGGATTACAGGCATGAGCCACCGTGCCCAGCCACATGAATGTATTTAATACCACAGTACTTAAAAAATGATGATACCTAAAAATGATTAGGCAGGAAAATCCCTTGAACCAGGGAGTCGGAAGTTGCAGTGAGCCGAGATCGCACCACTACACTCCAGCCTGGCGACAGAGCGAGACTGTCTCAAAAATAAATCAAAACAAAACAAAAAAATGATTATAATGGCAAATTTTGTATGTATTTTAGCACTATAAAAAACTAAAAAGGCAAGGCATGGTGGCTCACACCTGTAATTCCAGCACTTTGGGAGGCTAAGGCGGGCAGATCACAAGGTCAGGAGATCGAGACCATCTTGGCTAACACGGGGAAACCCCATCTCTACTAAAAATACAAAAAATTAGCCAGGTGTAGTGGCAGTAGCCTGTAGTCCCAGCTACTTGGGAAACTGAGGCAGGAGAATGGCATGAACCCAGGAGGTGGAGCTTGCAGTGAGCCGAGATCACGCCACTGCACTCCAAGCCTGGGCAACAGAGTGAGACTCTGTTTCAAAAAAGAAAAAAAAAAAAACAAAAAAAGATATAATTATTAACTACTTCTGAGAGGAATCTTTAAAACTACTTATTAAAAAAGAAAAAATAAAGAAAAGATGCTAAATAGAACTTAATTCTGACAAACCAAAAAGAATAGGTCGATGTCGTGAAAACAACAAAAATCTAGGAAGAAGAAGAAGCCTATATAAAATTCAAGTATTTAATCGCATACGAAAAATTAACCCTGGTCATATCAGGCATACATATTAAAGTTTAAGAGTTTCAAAGTTTTTTATAATAGATTACAAAAAGTTCAGAGAAGAATCAGATATAAGCCAATGTCCAGAGATTGTAAATAATAATTTAAGCCCTAGAAGGCTGAAAAAAATCAAAACTTTATATATACAATCACTGAAAGAAAAGGAATAAAAGGGAGAGAACTCTAAATAAGCTAATATGGATGGTCAAGGAACTCTCTGAAGCACCCAAACTTTAAAAGATGTGTTCAAAAGATAGATGGAAAATAATCAGATGACCAAAGCAAAATATACAAAAGACTGGCAAATACTTTTCTTTCCTTTTTTCTTTTTTTTTGGAGACAGGGTCTCACTCTGTTGCCCAGCCTGGAGAGTGCAGTGGCACATTCATAGCTCGAACTCCTTGGCTCAAACTATCCTCCTGCCTCAGCCTCTTGAACAGCTAGAACTACAGGTGTGCACCACCACGTCCAGCTTCACAAATATTTACAAAAGAATATCTGGAAGGTGAAGGCCGAAAATGAGCTAAGGCTCATGAAAAATATGGAGGGCAATAGTAATAGTTCGTCTTAGAGGCATAGAAAGTAAGGAGAATAAGGGTGTGGTAATTCTTTAAAAAATAAAGCTAGGTAGGATGACAGAGAGGTATACTTTATTTTTATTCTTTTGAGACAGGGTCTCGCTCTGTCACCCAGACTGGAGTGCGGTGGCATGATCTCGGCTCACTGCAACCTCCGCCTCCCAAGCTCAAGAGATTCTCCTGCCTCAACCTCCCGAGTAGCTGGGATTATAGGCGTGTGCCATTATTGTCTGGCTAATTTTTGTATTTTTAGTAGAGACAGGGTTTCACCATGCTGGTCAGGCTGGTCTTGTACTCCCGACCTCAAATGATCCATCCTCCTCGGCCTCCCAAAGTGCTGGGATCACAGGCATGAGCCAACGCACCTGGCCCCAAGAGGTATACTTTAGCTAGTCAGTGACAGCCTGTCTGAGAAGGTAGCATTTGAATACAGAGCTGAATTAAATGAGGGTGCAAGCCACGGGACAAAGACCCTGCAAGCTGAGGCGACAGCAAATGCAAAGGCCCTGAGTTGGCAAGATGCCTATGTGAAAAACAGCAAGAAGACTGGGGCTAGAATGGAGGGAACAAGGGAAATAGCAACAAGAAACAGGTGGAAAGATCTGACTTATACTTTGAAAGTGTTACTCTGGCTACTGTAGAAAAGAGACTATTGAGGGATAAGCATGAAAGGAGACAGACCTGCTAGGAGGCTACAAGTTCAGGACAGGAATGAACCCTCGTTTCTAAATAAGTGTGAATCCCCAAGTCTATACAAACTATACTCAGAGTACTGAAATAATGTAAAGATGTGTGGTTCATACAACCATCTTCGATAATTTTTTACAACTTACAAAAAACAAGAGTGGTGCCAGAAGCCTAGAGTTAAATGTTTTTCTAGGTTTTCACAAATGGAGAAAAGAAAAGGCAGATTTCAGAAACTAGGAGTCAAAACAAGCCTACTATGAACAAAACAAGCCCTACTGGCTTTATTTCCTCTAAGAAAGCATCAACTGTTTCCAATTTTTTATTTCCTTACAGTCCCTATTCCTATGCATACCTGATTTTTCAGTTACAATTATAACATAGACATGTATTGCCTAATTATTTTAGATTTTACTATATTATAGACATTTCTCTGTGCTGTAACTCTGACATCATTTTTAAAATAACTAAAAATTAGGCCAGGCAGGGTGGCTCACACCTGTAATTCCAGCACTTTGGAAGGCCAAGGCAAGGAGTGGGTGGGGGGTGATCAAGAGGTCAGAAGTTCGAAACTAGCCTGGCCAATATGGTGAAACCCCGTTTCTACTAAAAATACAAAACTTAGCCGGGTGTGGTAGCACACACCTGTAGTCCCAGCTACTCCGGAGGCTGAGGCAGGAGAATTGCTTGAACCTGGAAGATAGAGGTTGCAGTGAGCTGAGATCATCCCACAGTCTCCAGCCTGGGAGACAGAGTGAGACTCCGTCTCAAAAAAACAAAACAAAACAAAACTGCAAATCAAAGGCAACAAGGAGACTAGTAGATGCATTAAATTTTCAGGATATTTTTGCTCATTTCCTGAACTACATTCATAATATTATTTAAAATACATATCTTACACCAGTTAAGTTTTGGGTCGCAATACGTAATGCCAGGAAAACTGTAAAATAGAACATTTCCCTTTTTTTCTTTTTTTCTTGAGACAAGGTCTAGCTCTGTTACCCAGGCTGGAGTATAGTGGCGCCATCTTGGCTCACTGCAACGTTCACCTCTCAGATCCTCCCACCACTGTCTCTCGAGTAGCTGGGACTACAGAGGTGCACCACCACACCTGGCTATTTTTTGTTTTGTTGTTTCGTTTGGTAGAGACGGGGTTTCACTATGTTGCCCAGGCTGATCTCAAAACTCCTGGGCTCAAGCAATCCACCCACCTCAGCCTCCCAAAGTGCTAAGATTACAGGCGTGAGCCATGGTGCCCAGCCTGAAATAAAACTTTTCTTATCAGGTGCAAATAACATTTTAATACAAATGGAATGTCAGAAATCCCAGAACCCTTTCACAAAGATGGCTAGAGTTAATATTTATTTTTATTCTATAAATTCTAGAGAAGGGCTTTGTATCTCTAGGCACATAACTCACAAACTGGCTATGATAAAATATAAAAGTAGAAAGAAAAGAGGGAGAGTAAGATTTATTTGTAGCTAGTTGATATTTTCTACTTTTGATTATATGAATTCATCATAGTCAAGGAACACAACCCTTTATTACCTTGCAGTGGTAGAAAAATGTGTTACATCTTCCAAATTTCCTTAGGCCAATCACTTTGTATTAAACTCCTAAATAAACACTGCCTTCTTTCTCCTCTTCTAGGGTAACAGATGCCATTATAGTTCAGTTTTGTAATGTTATGGTTGAGACAACCTTGCAATCAATAACGATTTTACATACCAAGGAACTAAAAGAAATCATTTGAAATTGAAAAACAATATAAGTAACAGATAATTCTTGTTAAAATGACTGTGTAGGTTCATACTTTTTGAGGTCACACACCCCAACACATACACACTCCTGCACCATTCACACAACAGTGATAGATAAAAAATAAAAAAAAATTTCTTAAAAAAGGAAAATTATAGCTGCCATATTAGTTAGGGTTCAATTGCAGGTACAAAAAAAAAACTCTAATATTTTAAATAGGATCAGATTTAATATTTAGGTGCTAACACTTAGATGCTAACAAAGTAAGTGGAAGAGTTGGAGGAGGAGGTTATAAGCTAGACCTTAAGGAATGTAATTCGGAATCCACACAGAACTGGCCTGCCAAAGAAACTGCCACCTCTGCCACCATCAGAAAGCTGAGGAAGCAAGGCACTGCTGTGCCAAGTGCTGGCTACAGGATCACACCTCCTTAGCCACAGTCCAGGAATTCGGTAGCCACCAGTGTGATTGCCGTCTCCAAGAACATACTGCCTTAGCTTCGGTTAGATCAATAAGCTCCCACCAGAATTGCTGGCTCTGAGGAACACAGCCCATGGCTGCAATTTGGGGATTAGAAACACTGTAAACGCCAAACCACTGGATCTGCATCAGCAAAATGAATGCTATGTGCCCTACCACCCTCTCCCCACTGACTCAATTGTCAATTCAAATCTCATGCAAGTAAATAGGATTAATGGAATCGGAATCACATCAGGAACTCTAGATGTAAGGAAGCCTAACTAGTAGCTTTTACTTTCCAGTCCCTGTAGTACAGGAAGGCATACCAGAAGGAGGTTGAAACAGATGCTAAATTAGCCCATCTACCATATATGCCAGATCCATCAAAATGACAATAAATTATATGATACGACAGTAATTATTTATAATACATATTTCCAAGGACTATAAGTGGAACAGAAACAGAAAGCAGTCAGTGGAGCCTAACGGGTTCCATATCTGGAAGCAAGCAAAGATGGTCAGGAGTTCAACTTCTGTAGGTTAATAAGAACTTAAGGTGTCTCAACTAAGGCAGGAGACTGAGGCCAGGCACATTGCTTAAAACCAGGAAGTGGGCAGCACTCCAGAAATGAGACTGGAAAAAGCAGTTATGTCATACTGTACAATAAAAGAGGCAGGAGGCACCAAAATCTAAGCCAGCCACTTGCTAGCTCAATGGCTCGATATGTACTATTTACCATTATCACAATGATCAGAAATCTGAGTTACCTATAGGAATCAGATGGAGGCAACCACAAAACTGATAGGCTGGGTAGGATATGATGATATTGGTTAACAACTGTCATTCAAGTTAAACTTTCAAACCAAAATTCCAAATACATGAAAAAAAAATAACACCATGATTACCAATAAAATCAACTCTTTGGTAGATGAATTCACTCAAGACAAAATGAAAATAATAAAACAATCTGAAAATGACCTTAAAATAAGTATTTAGAATCCTCAAAGATATAAAGGAAAAATAGCCATTAAACATAAAGATTCAAAGTGCAATCTCAGTACCAATCAGGATAAACATAAATAAATCACACCTAGACATATTATAGTGAAACTGCATAACATCAAAGTGCCATAAAGAAACATTACCTACCAAAAAAACAACAATTAGACTGACAGCAAACACTTCATCAGCAATAATGGATGCCTTGAAGATAATGGAGTTATAAGTTCAAAATGTTAGGAGAAAAGAACTGTCAAGCTAGGATTCCATGCCCAGCTAAGCAATCATAAAGGATGAAGGCAAAATAAAAACATTTTAAAACCTACAATGACTATGTTCCACTAACAGACTCTTAGTAAAGAACTGATATCTCACAGAATGTACTTCAGAAAGAAGAGCCCAAAGAAGGAAGCAAGACAGGTTGGTGGTCACAGAAATTGATAAAATATATTATCAAATGCAGCCAATTACAGATTATAAATAAATTATGATTAAAAGTGATTATGATGAAAAGAAAAGTGGCAACATGGATGAACCTTGAAAACATTATGCTAAGTGAAAGAAGCCAGGAACAAAACCACACATTATATAACTCCATTTACATAAAATGTTCAGAATAGACAAATCTAAAGAGACAGAAAGTAGATTAGTGGCTGCCTATGACTGGAGCGACAGAGAAAAAAGTGGGGAGTAGGCCAGCACTGTTGGTGAGCACAGGATTTGTTTTAAAGGGGACAAAAGTGTTGTAAAATTAGATTGTGGCAATGGTTGCACAATTCTGAATATACTAAAAAAATGACTTGTACACTTTAAACAGGTGAATTGTATAGTATGTGTATTGTATCTCAATAAAGCCATTTAAAAAAGTGGAACTAGAAAGGAAAAGGGGATGTTCAAATATACCAAGATCCTTTTAAATTTTGATAGAAATTTTTATAATTATTTATGAATGTTAAAAACTTAGAAATAACCATTACAAGAACAGAAACACCATCTATAGCTCTCCCTCTCTCTATACACATACACACACACACACACACACACACATACTCACACACTTTCTCTCATCTACTAAAAGACAGAGTCTATGAGACTAGGTTAAAAAAAATCTTACTGAGAAGCCAGAACAGAAAAAGAAAAAAAATCATAAAATAATTTTTTTAATCCAACTATACACTGCTTATGAGACATGTCTAAGCCAAAATGATGCATTAAGTTTGAAAATAGACAGTGAAAAATATATCAGGAAGGTGCAAAAGAAAGCTGGTACAACAACATTAACAGACAAAATAGAACTTAAGATAAAAAACGAAATTGGAATTAAAAAAAGACATTACAGGCCAGGCATGGTGGCTCATGCTGTAATTCCAGCACTTTGGGAGGCTGAGGGAGGAAGATCACTTAAGCCCAGGACTTGCAGACCAACCTGAGCAACAAAGTAAGACCCTGTCTCTACAAAAAAAAAAAAAAAAAAAAAAAAAGACATTACATAATGATAAAAAAGAATACTCTTCAAAGAAGCTATAATGAATGAATGTATACAATTACTATAAGCTCTCAAATGCACATGAAACAATGGCAGATACAATTAATAAGGAGAAACTGACAAAACTACAGTCATGATGGGAGACTTTAATACTTTATTACCAGAAACTCACAGACTAAATGGACAAAAATTCCCCAAGGATACAGCAAATCTGAACACAACAGTAAGTCTGATCTTATACATATAACACATAAATATATATACATATGCAATACATGTCTGTGTTTGTGTATATATCCATACATATGTCTATATATATACACACATATAGATATAAAACTCTGTGTTAAACAGAAAAAGAATATACAGTGTTTTAAGCACATGAGACATTTATAAAACTTTACTATTGTCTCAAAGGTAGTATCAACTAACTTCTAAGAATAATAGATTAATCACATTATGCACAATGCAAATTAGAAATCAATAATAAAAAGTAAACAGAAATAATCATAGAGATAACGTACTAAAAAAACTCATAGGGAGGAAATCTAAATAGATACTATGAAATACTAAAACTAAACAACAATGAAATTCCCATATAAAAAACTTTGTAAAAATACAACTAAAAGTGTAAAGAGGGGTAGTCAAGAAGATAATAAAGATATCCATTATCACCACTTCTAAACAACATTGTTTTGGAGGTCCCAGACAATAAAATAAAGCAAGAAGAAAAATACAAGGCACAAGAATTAAAAAAGAAATATCAAAAATGTCATTATTTGTACGTTATCGTTGCTCTCATAAAAAATCCAAGAAAGGCCAGGCACAGTGACTCATTCCTGCAATCCCAGCAGTTTAGGAGGCTGAGGCAGGTGGATCACTTGAGCTCAACAGTTGGGGACCAGACCAGGCAACATGGCGAAACCCCAACTCTACAAAAAATACAAAAAAATTTAGGTGGGCATGGTGGCACATGTCTGCGGTCCCAGCTACTCAGAAGGCTGAGGTGGGAAGGTCGCTTGGGCCCAGGAGGTCAAGGCTGCAATGATCCAAGATTACATCACTGCACTCTAGCCTGGGTGACAGAGTGAGACTCTGTCTCAAAAAAAAAAAAAAAAAATTCCAAGAGAATTTGCAATAAAAATTAATAAAGAGGATTCAGCAAGGTTGCTGGATATAAGATCAACTTGTAAAAACTGACAGTGTTCTCTTATATACCAGTAATAACCAACTTAGCCACCAGGACCTATTATGGGGTGGGGGAGGGATGGCATTGGGAGTTACACCTCATGTAAATGACAAGTTGATGGGTGCTGACGAGTTGATGGGTGCAGCACACCAACATGGCACATGTATACATATGTAACAAACCTGCACATTGTGCACATGTACCCTAGAACTTAAAGTATAGTTTAAAAAAAACCAAAAACCAAAAAACAAAAAAACAAAAACAAAACAAAACAAATATAATTTTTTAAGAAAAACCAATTACAATAGCAATAAACATTAGAGGGTAACTGTAGAAAAAATCCTACAAAATGTGTAAAACTCTGTCAGATGAAAGTATACAATTATATTAAAAAACCCCCAAAAATAACGTGGAGAAATATATTATGTTCACAAATATGAATACCTGATGGAATAACATCAATTCTCCTCAAATTATGCCCTAAAAAAATCAACATTCTACAGGGAATTTTTATAGAATTTGACAAGTTCATTCTAAAGTTGACATAGAAGAATAAATAGCCAAGACAATTTGAAAGAAAATGACAAAATAATTAAAAGAGTGTGATACTAGCCCAGGGGTAGACAAACAGACGAATGGACAGGACAGAGAATTCAGAAACAGTCAAGTACAGACACAGAAATTTGGTTCTAGACAATGGTGGCACTACAAATTAAGGGGGAAATTAGACTATTCAATAAAAGGAGCTAGGATTAGCTATGCACAAGGCAAATTAGATCACTACCATGCAACAAAATAAAACTAATGGAAGAAAAAAGAACCCTAAATGTGAAAAGCAAAACTGCAGAACATTCCACAGGAATTATAACATTGTGGTTCCTTTGACTTTCTTACTTGATACAATTTCTAGGCTCTAAACTATCCTACTTGCTCTCCTGAAGGACACTCTGTATCCAGAACTGAATTCTCCTTGTAAATGGAAGCTGCAGAGTTAGAGTGTGAGCATCACTTTCCAAGTGCTGTTATTAGACTTCTGGTGACACAAACCACCTCAGACCACACTAGCTTTACTTATTCACTACAAAATTGGAATGATGAACACTGCACTTGCCATCTATTTAACAGCTAAGTTAACAGCTACCTAACCTCTCACATCCTGGGTTCATTTGTATAGGGTTTTTTGTCTCCTCCAAGTGTAAGGCCTCATTCTTACATCTACTTATTGCTATCATTAAATTAGGCTTGTTGTTCTTGTCTGCGGCCTTTTCCATAATCTCTTTATGTCATCAAATGTATTCATTATCCCATCCTGCACTATGTCATTCACGAAATCAATAATCCTGCCTTCTATAGAAGGCTTCATCCAAAGAACTGATTTAAAATGTGGATCAAGAAGTTTTACACAGAGAACCCTAGAGACATAACAGAAAATTTCCTCTTAATTAATACGAATCCACTTAATTATATTAGCAATCAGTCCATATTTTCCTATCTGGCCATCAAAACCCTTATAAGACAAGGTAAAATGTCCTGCTCAGTTTTGGTTTAGCTTTGCTGGTTGTATTTCCATGATCTGCCAATCTACTAAGCTTTTCAAAGAAGTGAGATAGGAGTGAGATAGTCTGACATCACTTGATTTTAGTGAACACATGGTAGCATCAAACAACTTGTACATCTTCTCTCAGATCCACTCAAAAATTTTTAAGTAAATTCTGAAAAATTAGCACAAATTACAGAAGAGACCAAATTATAGAGACTCCACACATTCATAACATCATTATTATAGTCTCTATGGGGAATATATAATTATTTAAAAAACATATCCACAATATGCAGGCCAGAAAATTTCTTTAAAATCTATCATTCACAGAAAAAGAACTGGTAACTCTAAGAAATGGAGCCCCTTGGGGTGGAGAGGAATATGGGGAGAGTGATAAATGTAAAAGGATAATGGAGTTCAAAAACATTACTTTGAAAGTTTAAATTAGGCCGGGCGCGGTGGCTCAAGCCTGTAATCCCAGCACTTTGGGAGGCCGAGATGGGCGGATCACGAGGTCAGGAGATCGAGACCATCCTGGCTAACACGGTGAAACCCCGTCTCTACTAAGAAATACAAAAAATAGCCGGGCAAGGTGGCAGCGCCTGTAGTCCCAGCTACTCGGGAGGCTGAGGCGGGAGAATGGCGTGAACCCGGGAGGCGGAGCTTGCAGTGAGCTGAGATCCGGCCACTGCACTCCAGCCTGGGCTACAGAGCGAGACTCCGTCTCAAAAAAAAAAAAAAAAAAAAAAAAAAAAAAAAGAAAGTTTAAATTAAGAGAAGGCAGACAGGTATACAACTGGGCAAATGCTGTACTTCCTCACAAAAGAAGAGTAAACGTAGGCCGGCCGCGATGGCTCACGCCTGTAATCCCAGCACTTTGGGAGGCCAAGGTGGGTGGATCATGAGGTCAGGAGTTTGAGACCAGTCTGGCCAATATGGTGAAACCCTGTCTCTACTAAAATATACACAAATTAGTTGGGCGTGGTGGCACGCATCTGTAGTCTCAGCTACTCAGGAGGCTGAGGCAGGAGAATCACTGGAACCTGGGAGGCAGAGGCTGCAATGAGCCGAGATTGCACCACTGCACTCCAGCCTGGGCGACAGAGCAAGACTCCGTCTCAAAAAACATAAATAAATAAACGTGTTCAAAATCCATAAGTTATAAAACTCAGTTCCCAAGAAAACATGGGGCACCTATCCCACCTAATCACAAAGGATGTATCAGACACAGTACACCCTGAACACTAAAACTAGAGAGTAGAAAATATTCTGCTACCTTCATACAGCCTGCTTTGAAACTGTTCCTCATTTGATCTTCCTGGTGAATTCACACATGAGCACCTAAGAGACTTACTTCTATCTGGTTCTCTCAGTGTTCCTCACAAACTTTTTACTTGGGGACTAAGAAACCAGCTATCTACAAAGACATTGTGTATAAGGAGATGGGCATATAGCCAAAAATTTTCACTGGCCATAAAGAACTATGATATGGAATAAATAATTTGCTACTTAAGGCATATTTCCAAGGGTTCCATTAATAAGCAAGATATTATGAGCATTTAATTGCAAAAACCCATTCTTTTACATTTCCCAACAAACTATGATAGAGGTATCAGAACGCATTACTAGATGGTAGAAAGTATTATCTTTTATTATCTTTTGGCTGGGTGCGATGGTTCATGCCTGTTATCCCAGCATTTTGGGAGGCCGTGGCAGGGTGATCATGAGGTCAGGAGATTGAGACCATCCTGGCTAACGTGGTGAAACCCCATCTCTACTAAAAACACAAAAATTAGCTGGGTGTGGAAGCATGAGCCTGTAGTCCCAGCTACTCGGGAGGCTGAGGCAGGAGAATCGCTTCAACCCAGGAGGCGGAGGTTGCAGTGAGCCGAGGTCATGCCACTGCACACCAGCCTGGGCGACAGAGTGAGACTCTGTCTCAAAAAAAAAAAAAAAAAAAAAAAAAAAAAGAAAGAAAGTGTTATCTTTTCTTGAAGCTCCATTTCTTGACTGTAAAAGAGAAATGTAAACATATGACACTTAAAAGCTAAAAACAGGCCAGATGTTCTGCATAACTATGAAGTCCCTGAGAACCTCTCAGTGTCCAAAAAAGTGGTATTCAATAATTTTTAAATTTTATCTGCTCCATCTGCCAGTGTTCTTCATACTTCGTTATAGGATTTCCTTCTCTTGTCTTCTACTTTTTTTCTAGCATAGCTTCTGCTTAAAAACAAAAGCTTTGTAAGTTGAGGATATCTATAGAGTAGGTATTATTTTATAAACATTTCTTCATCTTTTCAGTTAAAGGCTCATCTGGAAAAGGAACTTGTAAGTAAATAAGGCCAACTCAGCCTCCAATTCTGTATCAGCTTGTGGTCTGAATGTTCCCTCTTATCTCTTATCAACTGGGTGACACCTAGGCATGGATAGTGGGTAGAGCCAAGGACACAGTAGATCAGTGAGTAGAAAAGGGAGTGTGCTCAGGAGTTTCCACCTATTTCATTCAAAGGACTCCATGTGATACAAGAGTTTAAGCTACAGAGGGTCTTGGGCCCAGAGGACTTTGTGGTTCAGGGGCCCCAAAGGATCCTAGAATCCACAACTTCTCTTTCCAGGGGCACCCTGAGCTAAATGGTTTCTGTGAACTAGCTTGAAAGCCTCATCACCATTTAGAGTATTGTATTTATTTAAAACACATCTTCCCATAATAAACTGACATTCGAACACTTGCATAATTCATAAATATCCACTGTTATATTTAAGACTTTCCATTCATTTTCTCAAAAACAAAATTCTTCCAGAAGGGGGAAACTGCAACAGGGTGAGTCAAGTCCATCTAAGCGTTTTAAAATGTGAGAAGACTGAGGAAACCTGTGCTTCTTCCCTTTCTGTAGCAGGCTGCAAAGAAAGCTGGTCCTAAGTGCAGGGTTGGTATGCAGGATAGGAGAAGAAAGGGTCCCGAATGAAACCTGGCCAGTGCCCAGTATCACAGAGTTACTAATGAATTTGTCCTGATGAAGTGTTCTGGAAAAAGCTCTTATCCTTTTCAGTTTACTAAAATTTAAAAATAAAATTTTACACTGAAGTAGAATCCCAGAGGGATATATAAACTACAGCAGACTATTTCTCTGTTTTTGCTCCTGATGCTGCTTGACAGCCCTACCTATAAAGGCCTGCAAACATTTGTCCTGAGGTCCCAATGCTCCAGGCCATCGGGGAGCTGGCAGATAGTAAAACTGCACAGAACTGAATGCACGAGCTACTCATTTCAGTCCAAAATGGGAACAGAAAATGTCTTTTATGACACCATCAACTTAGTGTGCCCATTAATACAACCACTTAAGAAATCCTGCATTTCTTTAAAAACTCACTATTTCAAGTATTACTTTTTACTATTATATTTGCTTGAACAGTTGTTTCATAAATGCAGTGTTCTTATACCAGTGAAACTGACAGGGATTAATTGCTGGTATCACTAAGAAAGTTTAGAGAAAGAGGATTTTGGGTTCTCAAATAAGGTTTGACAGGAAAAATTAATGGAAACTTAGATTAAACATACATTTCAAAACACAAAATTTGGAAGTAAAATCCATTTTGATGTAAAACTCATTTTGAACAGGACCCCAACTCCAAGAAACCTAACCTTAGAAGTTGCTTTCGGAGTCTGGAATTTGCTAGCATATTACTCACAGTTACAATTCTGATTGCACACTAGCAGTCCAATTTTGTTTGATAAGCAGCAGGGACACATGACTACCAAGGATAATTCTGCCCAACTGAATGAAAGTTTAAGATTTAACACAAGTAATTTAGTGGGCATTATTTGGCCACTAATAAAATATAACTGACCCTTTGTATTTCATTTTAATCAACCTTATTAGAAGAAAAACACATCATACTAAGGGAGCTTACCAAATGGAAATGGCAACTTAAACTTGTATGCTCTATTAACATGCAGAAATTTAATACATTACATTTTTGCATAGTAAGAATGGAACTGAACTTTCACTTTAAACTTTTAAGTTCCAGGATACATGTGCAGGACGTGCAGGTTACATAGGTAAACAAGTGCCATGGTGGTTTGCCACACCCATCAACCCATCATCTAGGTATTAAGCCCCACGTGCATTAGCTATTTATCCTGATGTTCTCCCTCCCCTTACCATCCCCCAGCAGGCCCCAGGGTGTGTTGTTCCCCTTCCATGTCTATGTGTTCTCACTGTTTGGCTCTCACTTGTGAGAACATGTGGTGTTTGGTTTTCTGTTCCCGTATTAGTTTGCTGAGGATAATGTCTTCCAGTTCCATCCATGTCCCTGCAAAGGGCATGATCTCATTCCTTTTTATGGCTACATAGTATTCCACAATGTATATATACCACATTTTATCCAGTCTATCATTGATAGGCATTTGGGTTGATTCTATGTCTTCGCTATTGTGACTAGTGCTGCAATGAACATACGTGTGCATGTATCTTTATAATAGAATGATTTATATTCATTGGGTATATACCCAGTAATGGGATTGCTGGGTCAAATGGTATTTCTGGCTCAAGGTCTTTGAGGAATCGCCACACTGTCTTCCACAATGGTTGAACTAATTTACATTCCCACCAAGAGTATAAAAGCATTCCTATTTCTTCACAGCCTTGCCAGCATCTATTGTTTCTTGACTTTTTAATAATTGCCATCCTGAATGGCGTGAGATGATATCTCATTGTGGTTTTGATTTGCATTTGTCTAACGATCAGTGATGTTGAGCTTTTTTTCATATGTTTGTTGGGTGCATAAATGTCTTCTTTTAAGAAGTATCTGTTCGTGTCCTTTGGCCACTTTTTAACGGAGTTGATTTTTCTTGTACATTTGTTTAAGTTCGTTGTAGATTCTGGATATTAGACCTTTGTCAGATGAACAGATTGCAAAAACTTTCTCCCACTCTGTAGGTTGCCTGTTCACTCTGATGGATAGTTTCTTTTGCTGTGCAGAAGCTCTTTAGTTCAATTAGATCCCATTTGTCAATCTTTGCTTTTGATACTTTTGTCATGAAATCTTTGTCTGTGCTTATGTCCTGAATGGTATTGCCTAGATTTTCTTCTAGGGTTTTAATAGTTTTGAGTTTTACATTTAAGTCTTTAATTCATCTTGAGTTAATTTTTGTATAAGGTGTAAGGACGGGGTCCGGTTTCGATTTTCTGCATATGGCTAGCCAGTTTTCCCAGCACCATTTATTAAATAGGGAATCCTTTCTCCGTTGCTTGTTTTTGTCAGGTTGGTCAAAGATCAGATGGTTATGGATGATGTGCAGTCTTATTTCTGAGATCTCTATTCTGTTCCATCGGTATACATGTCTGTTTTCATAACAGTACCATGCCTTGTAGTATAGTTTGAAGTCGGGTATCGTGATGCCTCCAGCTTTGTTCTTTTTGCTTAGGATGTTATTGGCTGCAGGGGCTCTTTTTTGGTTTCATATGAATTTTAGAGTAGTTTTTTCTAATTCTCTGAGGAATGTCAATGGTAGTTTAATGGGAATAGCACTGAGTCTGTAAATGACTTTGGACAGTATGGCCATTAAGTTGAAAGCATTTTGTCTTTTAACATGACTTAGAAAACAGGTGTTAGACCAGTACAGGAAAGGATTTTGGTAAGATGGCAGAGTAAGAAGTACCAGGAATCTGTTGCCCCACCTAGACAACAAATCTGTCTGATGTAACTATTTTGGAATTTTGGAGTCTATTGAAGGCTTCCAACTTCCAGGGGAAGGCTTGGATGGTAAAGTGTGGTTAATTTTTATCAATTTCAGCTGTTAGCACAGTAGCAGCTGCCCACTCCCCACCCCTAGCCCTGTGGCAGACAGCTATGCACCTACTCCCGGAGCAGCTTGCACACAGCTTGCAGGAGCCAGGGTGGGCAAAAAAAGACTTCATCCTCCAAATGTCAGTGATCTGTGTTTTGACTGCTGATTGCTGCTTCTGACCACAATATCTGTTATGACATTATCAATTTAGTGTTCCCATTAACACCTAACCACTTAAAATCTAGCATTTCTTTAATCCAGCATTTCTTCACCAGCTGAAGTGACTTCCAGGGTACTTAATGGGCCCACATCCTTTTTGTTTCTCTCAATTTTTCTCTTTTTCCCCTTTTGGAATTTGGATAATAAAGACTAAGATATTCAAAAGTAACTGCACATACAGGAAAAATTAGAAAATGACCATACATGTCAATGGAAAGGTAAAGGCCCAGAAAAGACCTGAGAACACTTTAAGTTTACACCTCAGGCTGATTTTTGGCACAAAGACAGCCTACAACAATCAAAACAAAACAATAACAATAAAATACCAAATTATGGGGAAGGGGCTGATTTCCCAAGTTATTACATTATGAATTCAAGTGTTCAGTTTTCAACAAAAAATCATAAGGCATACAAAAAATCAGAAAAGTATGGGGCATTCAAAGGAAAAAAATAAACAAACAGAAATTGGCCAGGAGTGGTGGCTCACGCCTGTAATCCCAGCACTTAGAGAGGCCAAGGCAGGCAGATTGCCTGAGTCTAGGAGTTTGAGATCAACCTGGGCAATATGGCAAAACCCCATCTTTACAAAAAATATAAAAATTAGCAAGGTACACACCTGTAGTCCCAGCTACTTGGGAGGCTGAGGTGGGAGAATCACCTAAGCCTGGGAGGACAGGGCTGCAGTGAACCGAGATCGTGCCACTGCACCCCAGCCTGGGTAACCAGAGTGAGATCCTGTCAAAAAGAAAAAAAAAGAAATTGTCCCTGAAAAAGACCTGATGGCATATCTACTAGACAAAGACTTTAAAACAACCGTCTCATAGATGCTCAAAGCACTAAAGGAAGATGTGGAGAAAGGCAAGAAAATGAGGCCAAGGTGGACGGATCCTGAGGTCAAGAGATGGAGAATATCCTGGCCAACATGGTGAAACCCCATCTCTACTAAAAATACAAAAATTAGCTGGGCATGGTAGTGCACACCTATAGTCCCAGCTCCTCGGGAGGCTGAGGCAGGTAAATTGCTTGAACCCGAGAGGCGGAGGTTGCAGTGAGCCAAGATCACACCACTGCACTCCAGCCTGGCGACAGAGTAAGACTCCATTTCAAAATAAAAAATAAAATAAAATAAATAGGAAATAGAAAGACACATTTTTTAAAGTTCTGGAGCTGAAAAGTACAAAGTACAACTGAATTTTTAACGTTCACTAGAGAGATTCAAAGGCAGATTTGAACAAACAGAAAAAAATAAGCAGTCAACATGAAGATAAGAGAATAGAAATTATGGAGCCTAAGGAAGAGAAAGAAAAAAGCCTGAAGAAAAATGAACAGGGACATGTGGACATGTGTGACACCATCAAGCCAACTAACTTAGGCATTATGGGAGTCCTATAAAGAGATGAGAGAGAGAAAGGAACAGAGAGACTATTAGAAGAAATAATGACTGAAATTTTTCCACATTTGATGTAAGACATGAATATAAACATGCAAGAAGCTCAATGATCTCCAAGTAAGATGAACTCAGAGACATATCATAAACTTTCAAAAGTTAAAGACAGAGAAAATCTTAAAGTCAGGAAACAACAGGTGCTGGAGAGGATGTGGAGAAATAGGAACACTTTTACACTGTTGGTGGGACTGTAAACTAGTTCAACCATTATGGAAAACAGTATGGCGATTCCTCAAGGATCTAGAACTAGATGTACCATATGACCCAGCCATCCCATTACTGGGTATATACCCAAAGGATTATAAATCATGCTGCTATAAAGACACATGCACACCTATGTTTATTGCGGCACTATTCACAATAGCAAAGACTTGGAATCAACCCAAATGTCCATCAGTGACAGACTGGATTAAGAAAATGTGGCACATATACACCATGGAATACTATGCAGCCATAAAAAAGGATGCGTTTGTGTCCTTTGTAGGGACATGGATGCAGCTGGAAACCATTATTCTTTGCAAACTATCACAAGAACAGAAAACCAAACACCGCATGTTCTCACTCATAGGTGGGAACTGAACAATGAGATCACTTGGACTCGGGAAGGGGAACATCACACACCGGGGCCTATCATGGGGAGGGGGAGGGGGGAGGGATTGCATTGGGAGTTATACCTGATGTAAATGACGAGTTGATGGGTGCTGACGAGTTGATGGGTGCAGCACAGCAACATAGCACAAGTATACATATGTAACAAACCTGCACGTTATGCACATGTACCCTAGAACTTAAAGTATAATAATAATAAAAAATTAATTAATTAATTAATTTTTAAAAAAAAAAGCAGCAAGAGAAGCGACTTGTCACAAACAAGGAATCCTCAATAAGATTATCAGCAAGCTTCTCATCAGAAACTTTGCAAGCCAGAGGCCGGCGCTGTAGCTCACACCTGTAACCCCAGCACTTTGGGAGGCCAAGGTGGGTGGATAACCTGAGGTCAGGAGTTCAAGACCAGCCTGACCAACATGGCAAAACCCCGTCTCTACTAAATACAAAAAATTAGTCAGGCTTGGTGTTGCATGCTACTCGGGAGGCTGAAACAGGAGAATCACTTGAACCCAGGAGGTGGAGGTTGCAGGGAGCCAAGATCATGCCACTGCACTCCAGCCTGGGCAACAAGAGCAAAACTCCATCTCAAAAAAAAAAAAAAAAAAAAAAAAAGAATTTGCAAGCCAGAAGGCAGTGAGCTGATATATTCAAAGGCATTGGGCTGATATATTCAAAGTGCTATAAGAAAAAAAATAACTGTCAATCAAGAATTCTATATTCTGGCAAACCTATCATTCAAAAGTGAGGAAAACAATAGTATAGCATTGTACTATTACAATAATAATAGTATGTTAATCTGGAAATTAAGACAAACAAAGTAAGATAAACAAAAGGTGAGGATGTTACTATTAAGACTTGCCCTGAAACAAATGCTCAAGAGAGTCCTATGAGGAAATGCAAGGGCACTAGATAGTAACTCAAAAAAACAGTAATAAAGTTCCAATAAAGTTCTAAACAAAGGTAAAGAGCTGGGCAGAGTTGCTTACGCCTATAATGCCAGCACTTCAGGAGGCCGAGGCAGGCAGATCACTTGAGGTCAGGAGTTCAAGACCAGCCTGGTCAACATGGCAAAAGCCTGTCTCTACTGAAAATACAAAAATTAGCAGGATGTGGTGGTGCACGCCTGTAAATCCCTTGGGCTGAGGTGCAAGTATCACTTGAACCCAGGAGGCAGAGGTTGCAGTGAGCTGAGATCACACCACTGCACTCCATCCTGGATGACGGAGTGAGGCTCTGCCTCAAAAAAATAAGAAAATAAGTAAATAAATGAAGGTGCAGGCATACCTTGTTTTACTATGCTTTGCTTTATTGTGCTTCACAAACATTACTTTTTTTTTTTTTGAGACAGAGTCTCGCTCTGTCCCCCAGGTTGGAGTGCAGTGGTGCAATCTCGGCTTACTGCAAGCTCCGCCTCCCCGGTTCATGCCATTCTCCTGCCTCAGCCTCCCGAGTAGCTGGGACTACAGGTGCCCGCCACCATGCCCAGCTAATTTTTTGTATTTTTAGTAGAAACAGGGTTTCACCGTATTAGTCAGGATGGTCTTGATCTCCTGACCTCGCGAGCCGCCCGCCTTGGCCTCCCAAAGTGCTGAGATTACAGGCGTGAGCCACTGCGCCCAGCCTACTTTTTTTTTTTGTTTTTTTTCTTAACAAATTGAAGGTCTGTGGCAACCCTGTGTCAAGCAAGTCCATCAGTGCCATTTTTCCAACAGCTGTACTTTGTGTCTCTGTGTAAGCATTTTTAGCAATAAAATATTTTAATTACAGTATGTACATTTTAAAAGACATAATGCTATCGCACACTTAGTAGACTATAGTATAGCATAAACATAACTCTTTTACGCACGGGGATACAAAAAAATTGTGACTCACTTTATTCCATTTATTCGCTTTATTTCAGTGGTTTAGAACCAAATCCACAATATCTTGAAGGTGTACCTGTAAATACCTGGGCAATTAGAAAAGCTAGTATTATTGTAACAATGATTTATAACTCCAGTTTTTGTTTTCTCCATGACTTAAGAGACTTATACATTTAAAAAAATCATTAGTCTAAAAGCTAACATTAATATAACTTTGGTTTGTAACTCCACATTTTGTTTTCTACATAATTTAAGAGACTCATGTATTAAAAAGAATTATTAGTTTATCTTTTGGCACACACAATGTATAAGGATGTAATTTTGTGATATCAACAACCAGAAGGAATAGGGACAGAGCTGTAAAGAAGCATAGTTTTTATATGATTAAAGTTGAAATTGTAAAAACTCAAATTAAAGCATTATAACCTTAGAATATTAGATGTAATCCTTATGGTAACCACAAAGAAAAATACCTATAGAAAACACACAAAAGGAAATAAGAAAGGAATGTAAATAATTCACTACAAAAAGTCAACTAAACACAAAAGAAGATAGTAATACAGAAACAAGAGATTTTTTAAACAATAATATATATAGAAAACAAACAGCAAAATGACAAAAGTGCTTCCTCATCAATAATTACTTTTAATATGAATGGGTGAAATGCGCCAATCAAAAGACAGATTAGCAGAATCAATAAAAAACACAAGATCCAACTATATTCTATCTATAGAAGACTCACTTTAGATCCAAAGATACAAGTAGGTTGAAAGTGAAAGGACGTAAAATATATAGTCACCATAAGAGAGCAGGAGTGGCAATATTAATCAGACTAAACAGACTTTAAATCAAAAAAGTTAACAAGAGACAATATATATTAATTAAAGATTCAATATAGCAAGAAGATGTAACAATTACATTTATGCACCTAATAACAGACCATCAAAATATATAAAGCAAAAACTGAAAGAAATGAAAGGAGATAGAGACATTTCTCATTCTCATTCTAGGAGGGCAGCACTACCCTAATAGCAAAACAAAGACAGTACAAAAAAATTACAGAACAATACCCCATATGAACACTGATGCAAAAATCCTCAACAAAATACTAACAAACCAAATTTAGCAGCATAGCAAAAGGATTATGCAACATAACCAAGTTAGATTTTTTTTCCTGCAATGCAAGGATGGTTCAACATATGAAAATCAATCAATGCAATATATCACACTAACAGAATGGAGGAAGGAAAAAAATAATCATTTCAACTAATGCATAAAATTATTTGACAAAAATCAACAGCTTTTCATGGTAAAAACATTCATTCAACAAACTAGGAATAGAAGAAATTACCAATATAAGAAAAGTCATATATGAAAAATCCACAGCAAACATCATACTCAATAGTGAAAGACTGAAATGTTTTCCTTTAAGATCAGGAAAGTATGCCTACTCTCACCACTGCCATTTAATATAGAACTGGAAGATCTTAGCAAAGAGATTATGCAAGAATAAGAAATAAAACTCACAGAAGTCAGAAAGGGCCAGGAGCAGTGGCTTAAGCCTGTAATCCCAGCACTGTGGGAGGCCGAGACGGGCAGATCACGAGGTCAGGAGATCAAGACCATCCTGGCTAACACGGCGAAACCCCGTCTCTACTAAAAAATACAAAAAACTACCCAGGCGAGGTGGCAGGCACCTGTAGTCCCAGCTACTCCGGAGGCTGAGGCAGGAAAATGGTGTAAACCCGGGAGGCGGAGCTTGCAGTGAGCTGAGATCCGGCCACTGCACTCCAGCCTGGGCAACAGAGCCAGACTCCGTCTCAAAAAAAAAAAAAAAAAAAAAAAAAGAAGTCAGAAAGGAAGATATAAAATTGTTTGTTTGCTGATGATATGTGTTAAAAAATCCCGAAGATTCCACCCCCCTCAAAAAAAAAAAAAAAAAAAAAAAAACCTGTTACAACTAATAAATGAATCCATCAAAGTCTTGGGATACAAAGTCAACACACAGGCTGGGTGTGATGGCTCACTCCTGTAATCTCAGTGCTTTAGAGGCCAAAGCAGGAAGATCGTTTAAGCCCAAGAATTTGAGACCACACTGGGCAATACAGTGACAGACCCTGTCTCTACAAAATTCTTTTTTTTTTTTTTAATTAGCCAGAAGTGGTGCTATATGCCTGCAGTCCCAGCTACTCAGGAAGCTGAAGTAGGATTGTTTGAGTCCAGGAACTCAAGGCTGCAGTGAGCCATGATCACACCACTGTACTTCAGCCTGGGCAACAGAGCAGACCCTGTCTCAGAAAATAAATAAATAAAGAGGCCAGTTGCTGTGGCCCACGCCTGTAATCCCAGCATTTTGTGAGGCCAAGGCAGATGGATCACTTGAGACCAAGAGTTCAAGACCAGCCTGGACAACATGGCAAAACCTCATCTCTACTAAAAATACAAAAATTAGCCAGGTGTGGTGGTATGCACCTGTAGTCCCAGATACCTGGGAGGCTGAGGCAGGAGAATCACTTCAACTTGGGAGGCAGAGGCTGCAGTGAGCCGAGATCGCATCACTGTACTCTAGCCTGGGCAAAAGAGCAAGACTCCGTCAAAAGAAAGGAAAGAAAGAAAGAAAACACAAAAATCAGTTAGGTACTATATATTAACAAATAATAATCCGAAAAGAAAAGTACAAAAACAATTCAATATATAATAGCATCAAAAAGAATATAATACATAGGAATTAACCAGGGAGGTAAACGATTCATTGGATGAAAACTACAAAACAGTGCTAAAATAAAGCGCAGTGCTAAAAGACCTAGATGTAAAACCTAAAACTGTAAGACTCTTAGAACAAGCAGAAGCTTCCCAACACTGGATTTGGCAATGATTTTCTGGATATGAGACCAAAGGCCCAAGCAAGGAAAGAAAAAAAATTTGGACTTCATGAAAATTATAAAAATTTGTGCATCAAAATCAACAGAGTAAAAAGGCATCCTACAGAATGGGAGAAAACCTTTGTAAATCATGTATCTGATAAGGGATTAATGTCCAGAATATATAGTAAACTCCTAAAACAAACAAACAAAAATCCCAATTAGTTAAGTGGGCAAAGGCCAGGCCAGGTGCCATGGATCACGCCTGTAATCTCAGCACTTTGGGAGGCCGAGGTGGGCGGGTCACTTGAGGTCAGGAGTTCAAGATCAGCCTGGCCAACATGGCAAAATCCCCTCTCTACTAAAAATACAAAAATTAGCCAGGCATCCTGGCGCATCCCTGTAGTCCCAGCTACTCAGAAGGCTGAGGCATGAGAATCGCTTGAACCCAAGAGGCACAGGTGCAGTGAGTTGAGATTGCGCCACTGTAATCCAGCCTGGGCGATAGAGGGAGACTGTCTCAAAAGAAAGAAAAATTCTATTTTCCCCTTTTCCAGTCAAAAACCTGCAGCAGTAAACACTATTATACATCTTTTGTGCCTCCCTTCTTTTGCTCAATTTTTTAAGATAAATCTAGGTTGTTGTATGTATCAATATGTCATTCTTTAACCTTGTTGTGTAGTATTACTTCAATGTGCAAATATATAAATAAGCCATAATCTGTTTATTCATATTCCTACTGAACATTTGGATTGTTCCAGTTTGGGACAATTATAAAGTTGCTACATTCTTGTACAAGCCTTGCAGAAGAGGCGTATGTTTAATTTTATTAGAAACCACCAAACAGCTTTCTTGAGTTACCTCAGTAAATGGGAAAAAGCTCCACCAGATTTGGTTGTGAGCTAAATTACTCTAATCTCTGTTAACACTTGGCCTTAATTTTTTTTTAACTTTTTAAAGTTAAAGGTGGATGTCTACTGATATTGCACATCAATTTTTACTTGCATTTCCCTGATGAACAATAATGGAACATACATTTACTGACCATCTGGAGATATTCTTTTGTGAAGTGCTTGATGACATATTTTGCCTGTTAAATTGGCTGCTTATCTTTTTCTTATTGATTTGCAGGAGCTCTTTATGTATTGTGGATCTGACTTCTTTATTAAACTATACTGCAAATATTTTCTAAAAAAAAAAAAAAAGTAAATGGGCAAAGATCTTGAATAGACATTTCTTCAAAGAAGATATACAAATGGCCAATAAGCACATTAAAAATTGCTCAACATTACTAATCACTAAGGAAATGCAAATCAAAATTATAATTAGGTAACTCCTCACACCATTAAGATGGCTACCATCAAGAAAAGAGAAGACAAATGCTGGACAGGATGTGGAGAAATTGGAACTCTTATGCACTATTGGTGGGACTATAAAATGGTACAGCCACTACAGAAAATAGTATGGCACTGCCTCAAAAAATTCAAAATATAATTACCATATGGTCCAGCAATTCTACCTCTGGGTGGGTATATACTCAAAATAATTGAACACAAGGTCTCAAAGAGATACTTGTATATTCATGTTCATAGCAGGATTATTCACAATAGCTAAAATGTAGAGGCAACCTAAATGTCCATTGAAAGATGAATAAGCAAAATGCGGTATATACATATAATGAAAGATTATTCAGGCTTTAAAGGGAAGGAAACTCTGACATAAGCTTTAACATAAATAAACCTTTAAAAAACTATGCTAAGTTAAATAAGCCAGTCACAAAAAGACAAATACTATATGATTCCATTTATATGAGGTATAGACAAATACTAGAATGGTGGTTACCAGGGGTTGAGGGGATAGGAAAATGAGAAGTTATTGTTTAAAGGGTATAGAGTTTCAGTTTTACAAGATGAAAAAGACTGTGGAGGTGGATGGTGGTAATGGTTGCACATTATGAATGTATTTCATTTGACTGGACTGTACATTTTAAAATGGTTAAGGCCGAGCATGGTGGCTCACGCCTGTAATCCCAGCACTTTGGGAGGCTGAGGTGGGCAAATCACCTGAGGTCAGGAGTTCAAGACCAGCCTGGCCAACATGGTGAAGCCCTGTCTCTCCAAAAATTCAAAAATTAGCTGGGCATGATGGCAGGTGCCTGTTATCCCAGCTACCCAGGAGGCTGAGGCAGGAGAATTGCCTGAACCCAGGAGGTGGAGGTTGCAGTGAGCCAAGATGATGCCACTGCACTCCAGCCTGGGTGACAGGGCAAGACTCCGTATTAAAAAAAAATGGCTAAGATGGTACATTTTATATGAGTTTTAAGTACAATTAAAACTTGGGAAAAAATGTTGGCAGGTGCAATGGCTCATACCTGTAGTCCTAGCACTTTGGGAGGTCAAGGTCGGCAAATCACTTGAGCCCAGGAGTTGGAGTCCAGCCTGGGCAACATGGCAATTACTCCATTTCTACATAAAATACAAAAATTAGCTGGGTTTGGTGGTGCATGGTTGTCATCTCAGCTATTCAGGAGGCTGAAGTGGGAGGATCAATTGAGCCTAGGGGGTTGAGGCTGCAGTGAGCCATGATTGCACAACTTCACTCCAGCCTGGGTGAGAGTGAGTCTCAAAAAACAAAAACAAAGAAAAAAATCCTTGGAGAAAAAAACTTTAAAAAAAATAGACCAATAGAGTACACAAGTTTTTAGCTTTCCCTAATCAACATGTTAACTTTATCTGCTTACATACTTGATTATTGAGGCCACCAAAGCTTTTACTTTGGGATTAATTTGGTTTTTAATCCTATGCAACGGTATAAAATAGTTATTTATGATTTATAATCAATGCATACTTAGAAGATGCTTAGAGTGAAAACTGCTTGATAGATATTTTTAAGCAAGCTTTAGTGAATTGTTTTCCCTGCAAAGCAGGCAACACTTTATGTGTAAAGCCTTTATTGTAACCATTGTATCTGGACAGTCACAAAGCACCTCATGTTGTATGATTCCATTTACATAAAATATCCAGAATAGGCAAGTTTATAGACACAAAAAGTAGATTAGTCATGGGGAAGGGCTGAAAGGGAGAAGTTACATGGTGACAGCTAAAGGGTGTAGGTTTTCATTTTGGTATAATAAAAATTCTCCAAAAATTGTGGTGATAGATGCACAACTCTGAATACCTTAAAAGCCACTTAATTGTACACTTTAAATGGGTGAATTGTAGGATATGTGAATTATGTCTCAAGAAAGTTATTTTTAAGAGAAAAAGAAAAATAGATACTTCACTAAAAAAGCTAATGAAACTATGAAAAGATACTCAGTATCATTAGGCATCAGATTAGCACCAAAGTGAGATACCATTATACATCTATCAGACAGCTAAAATATAAACGATGGATAATAACATGTGTTGGTGAGGAGACAGTACAGCATACATACACTGTTGATAAAAAGAAAAGCTGGTCAGGCACGGTAGCTCATGCCTGTAATTCCAACACTTTGGGAGGCCAAGGCAGGCAGATCACAAGGTCAGGAGATCGAGACCATCCTGGCCAACATGGTGAAACACCATCTCTATTAAAATACAAAAATTATTTAATTGTATTTTACATGGTGGCACGTGCCTGTAGTCCCAGCTACTCAGGAGGCTGAGGCACGAGAATCACTTGAACCCAGGAGGCGGAGGTTGCAGTGGGCTGAGATCGTACCACTGCATTCCAGTCTGGTGACAGAGTGAGACTGTCTCAAAAAAAAAAAAAAAAAGAAAAGCTGTATAGTCACTCCAGAAAGTTATTTGTTAGTATCTATTAAAGCTGAATATAAGCATACAGTATGATGTAGAAACTCCATTCCTTTATCAAGAAAAGGGGTTGAATTCTTTTATTCACAAATTTAATTCCCATACATTTTTTTTTGAGACAAAGTCTCACTCTGTTACCTAGGCTAGAATGCAGTGGCACCATCTCGGCTCACTGCAACCTCTGCCTCCCAGGTTCAAACGATTCTCCTGCCTCAGCCTCCCGAGTAGCTGGGAATACAGGCACCCACGACCACATCTGTTTATCTTTTTTGTAGATAAATACATCTGTCTAATTTTTGTATTTTTAATAGAGACGGCATTTCACCATTTTGGCCAGGCTGGTCTTGAACTCCTGACCTCAAGTGATCCACCTGCCACAGCCTTCCAAAGTGCTGGGATTACAGGTGTAAGCCACCACACCTGGCTCCTCCCCAGACGTATTTTTTGAGTGGCCACTAACTAGGTGCAATAAGGAGTATAATGAATATGCAAGAAGTTCTCCAGAGGAAAGCAGGAAAAAAAGAGCTGATAGTCATGAAAAACAGCAGTGTCACAAAAGTAGAACCACTGAGGCAAGGTTCAAAGCCTTAAGTGTATTGAAAAAGACTAATATTTAGTCTCAGTGAACTGAGGCCAGTCAACTACTTGCCCAATTGTGAAAAATAAAAAATGACATATAATTTTTTTTTTTTTTGAGACAGAGTCTTGCTCTGTCACCCTGACAGGAGTGCAGTGGCATGATCTCGGCTCATTGCAACCTCTGCTTCCCAGGTTCAGGCGATTCTCCTGCCTCAGCCTTCCAAGGAGCTGGGACTACAAGCAGGCGCCACCATGCCTGACTAACTGTTTTATTTTTAGTAGAGACAGGGTTTCACCATGTTGGCCAGGCTGGCCTCAAACTCCTGATCTCAAGTGATCCACCCACCTCGGCCTCGCAAAGTGCTGGGATTACAGGCATGAGCCACCTCGCCCAGCCCATATAAATAATTTTAACTGTAAATAGAGGTCAAAGATTGTGCTTTAAAAAGTAAGGCAAAGTTGAGGATTTTTTAGTAGCTTTTAGTACTCTAAACTTCCCTTAAAACATGTGAGTCCAATGTTTGAGGTTCACACATTTGACTTTTTTAGGTGTTTCCAGAAACATATATATGATCTAAGTTGAGGAATACCTATTAGACCCAGATAGGCTTCTGTTGCTTATGAACCTAAATCTCATCTCTACCCTGTCATTTGGAAGTATGAAAATAGGATTTGATATGCATCTTGACTTACACCCACTATATGTTTGGCATTGTAATAAACATCAGGAATATATCTTTTTAATTGCCTCTTCTACTCTAGTACCAGCTACTCGGGAAGCTGAGGCAGGAGGATTGCTCTAGCTCAACAGTTCATGACCTGCCTGGGCAACATAGAGATTTTGTCTCAAAAAATATATATATATATAAAAATGCAAAAATAAACTGCCCCTTCTAGATACATAAGAAACTAGTTAACAGTAGTTTTGCTGAACAGGCAAGCTGGGAATTGGAGGTCAGGGATGAGACAAAGATCAATTTTTCATACTACATTCTTTCTCTCTGTTATTAAGTCAAGCTTCTCCAATAAAAAAAGGCATTATGATTACAAGTTACATATCATATTAAATACAAACAATAATTTTTACCTGTATTATTTTGAGAGCTAAAATACAGACACTGTCAGATATGTTTAATTCCTACATCTGTAGATGAAGCCTCCTTTCTTCATGAAAAGTAAAGCATACTTTATGTCAACAAACAGTTATCTTCAAAAGTTTTCTCTAGCCGGGCGCGGTGGCTCAAGCCTGTAATCCCAGCACTTTGGGAGGCCGAGGCGGGCGGATCACGAGGTCAGGAGATCGAGACCATCCTGGCTGACACGGTGAAACCCCGTCTCTACTAAAAAATACAAAAAAAACTAGCCGGGCGAGGTGGCAGGCGCCTGTAGTCCCAGCTACTGGGGAGGCTGAGGCAGGAGAATTGCGTGAACCTGGGAGGCGGAGCCTGCAGTGAGCTGAGATCCGGCCACTGCACTCCAGCCTGGGCGGCAGAGCGAGACTCCGTCTCAAAAAAAAAAAAAAAAAAGTTTTCTCTAATGTCCAAGTACTCAAGAGTAATCAATCAGTATCAATGCAGGCAATATTCTATATTTATAATCTACCTATGCGGTCCTCTCACATTAGGAGCTGGGCCTTCAGACTCCTCTTTAAATAACTGTGGGTCATGTGATTATATGAAAAGTCTAATAGATGTCTAAATTATTAGTACCACTGTAGTATCCTGCAGGTAGCAGTATTCACATAATACTTCACATAATTCACAGTGATGACTTAAAAAGTCCTAAGCAGGTAAATCACACTATCAAGCAATTAATTGTACAATGTGTTAAAACAGAAATTTCTAAATGTGCTGTGTGAAAAACTACTGCTAAGTCATTTATATCATAAAGTGTAAACAAAAAATACCACTAGCTCTATGGTATGCAAATGTACAATCTGATTTCACTTTGTCTCACTTCCTTTCTTCACTAGACTCCAAATAAAAAAATGAAAGAGTACAATTCAGGAGCTGAAAGAAAAGGAAAATCCAGGAAATTCAATCAGATCTACATGACTCATGTTGTGTCAATTGCAAATTTCTGATTTCAAACTTAAAAAAAAAAGAAACTTCAAGGACCCTTCAAATTATGTCCAAGTCATATGCCTGATTAGACAATTGAATCACGTTACTGGACTACATTTTTTCCCCTTAATTCAATCTCTTCTCTTGCTGCCACAAATATGTTTGTTCAGTGTAAATGGAGTGATAAAGATTGACCTTTCTAGTTGAGCATCTGGCAGAACTGGATTTTAAATAGTATGCTTAGGATTTTACTTTACTTGATTTAAGGCAAAAGAAGTGACATAAAAGTCCATAGATAATAGATCCATATATCTAATTTTAATTCTAGGAATTTTAGAGCCTCTATCTCACCCTCTTTGACAAATTCAGCATCTCACACCAGGATGAAGTATAACCAGAGGAGAAACGTTAAACTACTACTGTGAGAACTTAGTAGCAGTTCTACTTTTAAGAATTGTTCCCATCTATTTTCTGCTCTAAAGAAAGGGGAAAAAATAGAACAGAAAGGAGAAAAAAATTGTTGTGACCTTAAGCCCTGCCTAGTACCTTGACTCATTCCAATGTCTTTTCACTGATTTTCTATCCAACAACACCAAAATAATAAGACTTCCATTCCTTCTTTCTTTTATACCTCATAACCTGACAAATAAAATGGTCTTGGAAAATGTTCTGGATATTTAAGACCACATATATTTTCAGCTTTTTGTAAAATTTTTACTCTTCCTAATATTTGTCACCTTATCCTAGTTACTGTATACTCCTGACCCAACCCATTACTAAAATGATAAACATAGAAGATTATGTGCAACTGCAGAGAAATTACATACTCAAAGCAGCCCTCAAAAACAAATTCCCATGAATACCTAATGTAAAGAAGAAAGAGCCTACATTTATGAAATTTCTTTTAGACCTGCTACCTGATTTTCATTCAATGCTAGCATGTGATCAAGAGCTAATTTGCATAGCTGATAGGAAGCTGAGTCCAATCATTTATTCACAGCAGGCATAGTGCTAGAAGCTAAGGATGCAGAGATAAAAGACTCAGTCAGACTCTTCATTCAAAGACCTCAAAGTCTAGTAGAAGAAAGAGCCACATATACCTACAATCACAGTATCATGGGCAAGTGTCATGGCAGGAGTATGCCCAGCGTGGCATAGGACAAAAAAAAATGAGCACCTAACTCAAGTCTGAAAAGACTGGGAAAATCTTCTCAGACAATATAGCACTAGAACCAAATCTAGAGAGATCCTTAGGAGGAACGGATGGAAGTAGAGGAATAGGGCATTCTATTCAGAGGGAAAAGACACACATGTTCTGTTTGGGATGATGAAAACATTCTGGAAATAGAGAGTGGTGTTTGTTACACCAATCTCTATTGGTGTACCTAATGTCACTGAATTATACACTTAAAAATGATAAATTTTATGTGTATTTTACCATACACACACATTTGGGAGGACCATATAAGGTATCTGCGGAGAAGACTGAGTGGCAAGAGAAAGGACTGAGATACAACAGGGCTAGACCATAAAGGGCTTTGTATTCCATGATAAAGAAGTATGGAGGCTAAATCAGGGTGGAAGACTGGAAGGTGCAGGAATGATTAGGAGGCTACTGATCTCTCCAGATGAGAAATTAAGGTCTAAATTCTGAGACGCAGTGAGACAAAAAGAATGAATTGACTTCCAAGACAGCAAGAAAGAAGAATGAAGGGATCTTGGAGCCTAAAGTTAAGGAACAAGAGGAGTTTAAGATGCCTCTCAGATTGTGTGCTTGAGCAATCAAGCAGATGACACTGCTAAGTCACCTAGAGAATGAAAACAGGAGAAGCATCAGGTTGGATCAGGAAGCATTGGTAATTTTTGCTTTGATCTACCAAGTTTGAATGCTTGTGGACAAAAGATAAAGATTAGCAGTTAGAGGAGTTGCTTCATTTCTTAAGTGGATCTGTGGACTTTGTGCTGCTTCAAGACCCAGGCAACAAATAGCAGCTGAGATTTAAGGAGGAAGCCATTTTTCCTACCTTTAAATAGAATCCAGCACTACCACCCAGAAAATCAGAGGCTTTGACAGGCTCAAGGGGTAGCTTCTCTGGCAAGGTTCTGAGGTTCTCAGTAGTACCTTCAGTGAGTCTCCTCAAGGGGCAGCATCTATCATCAAGGGTGAGCAAAAGATGAATAAGTAGCATGGCTGACCCTTCATGGTAGCCACTGCTGACATTTAGTTCTCATAGAAATAACTGGGGAAGCGCCAGGCACAGTGGCTCATGCCCGTAATCCCAGCACTTTGGGAGGCTGAGGTGGGCAGATCACTCAAGGTCAGGAGTTTAAGACCAGCCTGGCCAACGTGGTGAAACCCTGTCTCTACTAAAAATACAAAAATTAGCTAAGCGTGGTGCCACTTGCACCTGTAGTCCCAGCTACTTAGAAGGCTGAGGCAGGAAAATCACTTGAACCCAGGAAGCAGAGGTTGCAGTGAGCCGAGATGGCACCACTGCACCCAGCCTCGGCGACAGAGCGAGACTCCATCTCAAAAAATAAATAAATAACTGGGAAAGTTTTGCAGGATAGAACAGAACCTGAAAGTTGGGGAGGAGAGGGAAGGATAAGCTGTAATCATTTTGAAATGCAAATGGAATCTCTTGTATTATTCCAGATTACTAAAGCCTACAGCTTACCAGTTTATAAACATTTCAGCAAAAGCAAAACCTTGTTAATATTGTTTGTATTAGCTTTTTTGTAATTAACAATATGGTGAGCATCTTCCTATATAACATTCTTCTATAACTTCATGTTTAAAGCTAAATAGTATCTGATTATATATCATGATTTATTCAACCACCTACTGTTGGAAGCTTAAGTTTGAAGAAAGCTTTTCAAGCTAATTTTAAAAATTAAGCCCATCATTCTAAGTAATCCAATTCCATTTTTATGGTGACATCTAGCAATATCTTAGTATTTTATTTGAAGATTCCTTGTCTATAAAATTCCCTTCAGATTTTTGTTTAAATCATTTTTAAAACCAGCTAAAAGAATGCATAGCAACTTACTAGCTCTTTTATAAGAAGGAAGTAAATTGCTCACTTGTTGCAGGTGCATTAATTTTATCAAGCCACTAGTGTACCATATTGTACAAGAGAGGAGGCAGGTAATTCGCTAAACAGCACCCTCATGGCACAAAAGAGTAAATGCATCTCCAGTAAGTGAACCATGTGCTCTCTGTCAGCAGGATCAGCATATTATTTTATATCTCCTTTCCCATCCCATGGATGCTTATTGGTCCCTCCTTGAGTTAACAATAAATGCAGAGATGCCTCCATCTGTGCTCATGTTGTTCCTTCCACCTATGTCCCACAGCTCCCTCAATTTCTATGCCCAACCAACCCTCCTACTTATAATTCAAAAAAGTTCAACTGTTACTTCCTCCAGAAAGTCTTCTCCAACCATGCCCATCTTGAGCCAAGTAGTCCCAAAGTGTCCTGCCTGCATCTCTGAGTATAAAATATAGTTTGCTAAAATGGTAATTTTATATTCACCCACCAAATCATAAGCCCCTTTAGGATACCACATAGCTTCATTAAATAATTGCTGAGAAGGAAAGCTGTGATTCAAAGAGTGCCACAAAGTTATCTGCCTTCTTCTTCACCTGTAATATTAATACTGTCTATTGCAAGCAAGCAACTGGACAACATGCTTTTAAGGTTATGTATAGTTTTCCAATAAAATACAACAATAATTTGACATATGCTCAATGTGTAATCACTGTTGTGATGCATGGTATTTAAACATGGTTTGTATAAATTACTACCATTGGTAATTTTCAGGAATGTAGTGGGATGGCATATGGTAACCAACTTCTCCCTCCAACAGAGATACAGCTGACCTCATCTACCTCTGTTCTACATCTTTCTAAATGTTCCAAGTTCCCAAACAGCCCCTTACTATACTGTATCTTCCTCTCCCTCCACAAACTCTCCACTAAAATGACTATTTTCACAGTAAATTGAATTCCGCTGAGACTTCTATCTCTGCTTTTGTACTGAACTGCCATCTTTATGAGCCTTATGTTCCGCCATCCCTTCTTGGCATTTTTAGGTAGAGGTATTTCCTTGAAAGGTTATAATAACCTCAGACTTCCCTCTTTTCCTTGTCTCTCCTAGTGCTTTTTTTTTTTTTTTTTTTTTTTTTTTTTTGAGAGGAAGTCTCGCTCTGTTGCCCAGGCTGGAGTACAACAGCATGATCTTGGCTCACTGCAACCTCCACCTCCCGGGTTCCAGTGATTCTCCTGCCTCAGCCTCCTGAGTTAGCTGGGATTACAGGCACATGTCACCAGACCGGACTAATTTTTGTATTTTTAGTACAGATGGGGTTTCACCATGTTGGTCAGGCTGGTCTCGAACTCCTGACTTTGTGATCCACCCACCTCAGCCTCCCAAAGTGCTGGGATTACAGGCATGAGCCACCATGCCTGGCCTCTCCTGGTGCTTTTTTAAGAAATGAATAGATACAGTAGTCTGGATGGTATGAATTTTTTTTTTTTTTTTTTTTTTTTTGAGACGGAGTCTGGCTCTGTCGCCCGGGCTGGAGTGCAGTGGCCGGATCTCAGCTCACTGCAAGCTCCGCCCCCCGGGTTTACGCCATTCTCCTGCCTCAGCCTCCCGAGTAGCTGGGACTACAGGCGCCCGCCGCCTCGCCCAGCTAGTTTTTTGTATTTTTTAGTAGAGACGGGGTTTCACCGTGTTCACCAGGATGGTCTCGATCTCCTGACCTAGTGATCCGCCCGTCTCGGCCTCCCAAAGTGCTGGGATTACAGGCTTGAGCCACCGCGCCCGGCCGATGGTATGAATTTTTAAAAGCCTTTCCTGACTCAAAATCCCTCTCCCAGATTACTAGCTATTTCATCATTTACAGATTCATTTGGGTTAATAAACAAATACTTTCCTCTCCTCCTGCTGACAAAAAAAGCAAACAAACTAAGCAGCATAGGTTTACTGGTGGGGCAAAACAGGCTGATAATTATAATTTTTGAGAGAAAGTGGGAAAGGGAAGGAGTAAAGGTATAAGTTCCACTGAGCTAGTTAGTGGAACTGCTATAGTGGGGTAGCAAGAAAGCTCTAGCTCTGAAAGAACAAGGGGATGCAATAGAAAGGAGAAGGAAACAGGGTAAAGCCCAAAGATTGACTTCAAATTTCAACACAAAGCTCCCCAAATATCCACCCTTTTTCCCTTTCTCTTTGAAAGTTGACTTCTATCTTCAATACCCACCACACAAAAAGATTGGTTTAACTCTTGTTGCTCTTAACTGTTACATACTCATTTACTTTATACAATACTTTGACCTATATGGAGTTTTCTCATCTTGAAAATGGAGATAGCACCTGCTCGTAGACCAGAAGTAGATGATTACTCAGGAACACACTGACATTATTTCATTACATTAAGAAGAGATGCACTTAAAAATAAAAGTGTAAAGTTCTTTCCTCCACACATCATTGAGCATTGAGGTATTTCAGATTAAAAGAAAATGCTGGTACACAAATGTTCATAGCAGAATTATTCATAATAGACAAAAAGTGGAAACAATCCAATGTCCACCATATGACGAGTAGGTAAACAAAAGATGATATATCCATACAACGGAATATCATTTGGCAATTAAAAAAATGGAGCACAATAATGTGAATGTACTTAATGTCATAGAACTGTACACTTAAAAATTGCTAAAATAAGAAAATTTTATGTTATAGTTTGTCTTTTTTGTTTGTTTGTTTGTTTTTTTTGAGACGGAGTCTTGCTCTGTCGCCTGTCGCCCAGGCTGGAGTGGAGTGGCAGGATCTCGGCTCACTGCAAGCTCCACCTCCCAAGTTCAAGCAATTCTCCTGCCTCAGCCTCCCAAGTAGATGGGACTAGTTTCACACCACCATGCCAGTTAATTTTTGTATTTTTAGTAGAGACGGGGTTTCACCATGTTGGCCAGGATGGTCTTAACCTCTTGACCTCATGATCTGCCCACCTTGGCCTCCCAAACTACTGGGATTACAGGCATGAGCCACCATGCCTGGTCTTTTAAGAGAGATCAGGTCTCACTATTTTTCCCAGGCTGGTCTCAAAGTCCTAAGCTCAAGCAATTCTCCCACATCAGTTTCCCCAGTGGATGCGACTACAGGTCCACACCACCACCCCTGGCTTATTTAACTCTTTGTCTTTATATTAATATTTATATTACTTTGCCTAATACTGCATTTCCTCCCTTTGCTAGCTTTTATTATAATTTGCCAATTTTGTATTTCTATTGTCTCTAAAGTCATGTTTTTTCCTGCCTCCAGGCTGAAAATTTAATGTCTGTTTATCTTAAAACTCCTATGTCAGCAGGGAGCCGTGACTCACGCCTGTGATTCCAGCACTTTGGGAGGCCAAGGCAGGCGGATCACCTGAGGTCGGGAGTTCGAGACCAGCCTGACCCACACGGAGAAACTCCGACTCTACTAAAAATACAAAACTAGCCAGGCATGGTGGCACATGCCTGCAATCCCAGCTAATCAGGAGGCTGAGGCAAGAGAATCGCTTGAACCTGGGAGGTGGAGGCTGCAGTGAGCCAAGATCGCGCCATGGCACTCCAGCCTAGGTAACAAGACCAAAACTACATTTCAAAAAAAAAAAAAAAGGCCTGGCGCAGTGGCTCATGCCTGTAATCCCAGCACTATGGGAGGCCGAGAAGGGCAGATCACGAGGTCAGGAGATAGAGACCATCCTGGTTAACACGGTGAAACCTCATCTCTACTAAAAATACAAAAAAATTAGCCTGGCATGGTGGCGGGTGCCTGTAGTACCAGCTACTCGGGAGGCTGAGGCAGGAGAATGGCTTAAACGCGGGAGGTGGAGCTTGCACTGAGCCGAGATCGTGCCACTGCACTCCAGTCTGGGCAACAGAGCGAGACTCTGTCTGAAAAAAAAAAAAAAAAACTCCTATGTCTCCCCCAAATCTGCATCTTTCAGAGCTTATATTATGTTTGACTCTCTCAGGATTTTAAGGAAGTGTTAAACATGCTCATAACACTTCTTAATTATACTCAATGTGTCTACTTCTTCAGTGGACTCTTCTTGTGAACTCTTCAAGGGCAGAAAATAGGTCTGTCTGCCTTCTCTGCTGTACTCCCGTGTATATAACTAGTGCCTGGAATAGAGGGGTTGGGCATTCTAATACTTTTTGAATGATTGAGTGGATAAATAATGAATGTGGTCATGGTACACTTCTTTAGCTTTAACAGATTCATTACATTGTTTTGATCACTTCATATCAAATTTCCCTACCACTTGCATCAATTTGTTAACTGCTCTGGAGTCCTATTATTCATTATCCTCATATGACTAACAAAAGCTGAGTTACTGAGAATTTGGCTTCAGTGCATACAGATATTCTACCATTTGATAACTGAGTTGCTAACTAAATCTGCATGAAATGAAACATTCAAGTATTCATTCTTTACCAGATTTAAAAGGGAATAAAGTGAACATCTAATGCATAACAACTTCTGCAGGGTCTCAGGCAAAGGTAAAAACTGCTATCTCCCTCTCTTCTCTCTGTTTTAAGATTTTTAATAAGGCCACTTCTCTTGCTACATGGGGAGAATGTGCAGCTGATTAGAGGCCCTGAATGTTGCCTAGTCAAGTCCCTACACTTCGTTCCGTATGAGCCAAATTAAATGTTGACAGACATCATCATCCATCTTTAACTTTACATTCTCTGTCTCTGCCTTGCTTCCAGCAAGGGGAAGCCTTTCAAACCTGAGATCCATTTTATGCTGCTCCTTAACCTCCACGCCAGTTCCTAAGAATGCAAACAAAATGCTTCTCTCCTCCAGTCCTCATCTGTCCTTTCCTGCTTCTCACTGTCCTCCCTGCCTTTCATTTCTGCAGCCCCACTGCCTTCCAGACAATGTCAATCCCCTATCATGTTTTCTTTGGCTTCCCTGAAAGCCCTTACTTACTTAATGATAGCTTAACCTGAAGTTCCCCCTAGTTGATGATGGTACATTCTGGTAGTGTACTATTTTTGTATTTTAAGCACCTTTTTTTGCATTGTAAGAAAAATACACTATTTCCAACTTTTTATGGATTCACTTAACAACACTGACTACTTACCATGTTCACAGCACATATTATTGGTCAGTTTTTTGGCAGATGCAGACCTATTCTGCAAATTAAAATCAGCCTAAGGATTAGGGACCACAAAGAAGATAGACTGTGACATACTCATAAATAGCACCATACAATAACAGAAATTAATGATGTTAGCCTATTCACTAGCAAGATAAGAGGCAACAGACAGTAAATTTTAAAACTTTGTTCATATTTTGATGAAATAACATAAATATAATGGATTTTTTCCTGTCCAACATGTAGACTACTTTCTATACAAGTCTTAATGGGAGACACTTTAGAAACTGAAAATACCAGATACTTACTTTCCCAGTCTCTCCTACAGCTAGGATAGAGTACATGACTTGGGCTTGGCCAATCAGACACTCCTACCTTGGTCTTTGACAATGAAACTGTCACAGTGAAGAAGCAGGAACCATGGAGAATACATTTTGGTAGTCAGCAGAAGCAGCTAAGACAGCTGCACCACCAGTACGAAGTGCACAGGGGCAGATGTGGTAGCACTGTGGCACTGGTGCCTAGTGTTCAGTGTCCCAGACGACAGTAGAGGAAGCTGGAGCATCCAGATACATGTTCGGAGGTGGAGGCAGCAGTGTCCTCTCGGACTGGCTCTGTAGTAGTATTCTGGGTCCTGGGTGCTCCCTAGCCTCCCTTTTTGTTGTCTATTTTCTAAGCCCATTTCTGCCTGCACCCTTCTTACCAAATTTCTGAGCTACCCAATGTCCTTGCAATAAAGTTCCCTTCTGTTAAAATCAACCAAAGTCAGCCAGGAGCGGTGGCTCACACCTGTAATTCCAGCACTTTGGGAGGCCAAGGCAGGCGGATCACCTGAGGTCAGGAATTCGAGACAAGCCTGGCCAACATGGCAAAACCCCATCTCTACTAAAAATACAAAAATTAGCTGGGCATGGTGGTGGCGCACGCCTGTAATCCCAGCTACTGGAGAGGCTGAGGCAGGAGGATTGCTTGAAACTAAGGGTGGAGGTTGAAGTGAGCCAAGATCACGCCACTGCACTCTAATCTAGGCGACAGAGCGAGACTCCATCTCAATCAATCAATCAATAAAATCAACCAAAGTTGGTTGCGACTGCTTGCAACTAAGAACTCCAACACAGTAAGTAGTAACTAGAAGGTAGTAGATGTTAAATTAATCTAAATCTATTAAATTGGCAGCTGGGCATGGTGGCTCATACCTGCAGTCCCAGAACTTTGGGAGGCCAAGGTGGGCAGATCTCTTGAGCTCAGGAGTTTGAAACCAGCCTGGGCAACATGGTGAAACCCAATCTCTACAAAAAGTACAAAAATTAGCCAGGTGGGTGGCGTGTGACTGTACTCCCAGGTACTTGGGAGGCTGAGGTGAAAGGATCGCTTGAGCTGGGGAGGTTGGGGCTGCAGTGAGCCATATGCCACTGTACTTCAGCCTAGGCGACAGAGACCCTGTCTCAAAAAAATAAAAATAAAATAAATCTATCAAATTAATATTTCCCACTCAGCCTCTGGGTACTAAAAGAGGTATAATTAACATACATGTTTCAATATGTAAAAGAAATTTTTTCACTATTATAAATAATGTTCTAATGAACATCTTGGTATAAAAATTATTTTCTTGTATTTTAAATCATTTCCTTAGGGGAGATTACCAGGAGTTAACTTGCAAATCTTTTAATAAAGACTGTACTGACTTAAACTTGTACTCAGTATATTCTTATCATTATTTTCCAGTTCCTGCTAATTTACATAATAAATTTGGAACTTATTTAACTTACAGTTTTTGCTTACTAGTGAGGTTGAAATAAACATTTTTCACATGTTTATTAGCTAACTGTAATTCCTCATTGCATTAATTGTCCACTTTGTGGCATTCTCTCCATCAAGCTAGAGTTCTTTTTAGTGTTCATATAATGGATGATGATGGTGGTGGTGGTGATTATTATTATTATTAAGGATAGTAACCCTTTGGCATATTGGCTGCAAATTTTTCTCCTAAATTTTTACTCACTTTCTAGCTTTTGGCTTTAATGTTTCTGACATAAAAAGATTTATGTGGTATATCTTTGGATCTTTTTTTTAATTTATCTCATTATCTTTATACTTAGATAATTCTCATGTACGCCAGGTGCGATGGCTCATGCCTGTAATCCTAGCAATTTGGGAGGCTGAGGAGGGTGGATCACTTGAGGTCAGGAGTTCAAGACAACCTGGTCAATGTGGCAAAACCCCATCTCTACTAAAAATACAAAAATTAGCTGGGCATGGTGGTGGGCATCTGTAATCCCAGCTACTCAGGAGGCTGAGGCAGGAGAATGGTTTGAAGCCAGGAGGCAGAGGTTGCAGTGAGCCAAGATCGTATCACTGCACTCTAGCCTGGGTGACAAAGTGAGACCCTATTTCAAAAAAAAAAAAAAAAAAGAAAGAAAGAAGGAAAGAAAAGTTCTTGTGCAAAGATTAAAAAATACTCACTTCTATTTTCTTCCAGTAACTCCGAATACTGCTTATTAAGGTTTATCCAAAGTGAGAAATCAAGTTTACTGAGTTTGTTTTTATCTAGTCAGTATGTCCGAAAGTCAGTGAATCATTGAATCATTCCAAGTAAATCAAATGAAAATAGATTTAGCATCTTTCAATTCAACTAACTCCTTAACTAGCAATTTTTTTCTAAGACATCTATTTCTACCAATTAGACTTTTCAATATAAAAATAACACTAGATGGTACAGCCAACAGTTTCACCTCCAAGCAATTGGTTGATACTGGCTGCCTCGAGCACTGGATTAAGAAAAATATTCAAGGCTGGGCAATGTAATGAGACCTCGTCTCCATGAAAAAATTTTTTAAATTTTTAAATTAGCCAAGCGTGGTTGGACATCCCTGTAGTCCCAGCTACTCAGGAGGCTGAAGTGAGAGGATCATGTGAGCCTGGGAAGTGGAGGTTGCAATGAGCTAAGATCGTACCACTGCACACCAACCTGGGCAACAGAGTGAGACCCTGCCTGTCTCAAAAAAAAAAAAAAAAAAAGTATTCAGCAGAGAACATTACTGATTGTGGTTCAGGAAGGAGAGTGCAGTAACAAATACTCTCTGTGCCTAGACACCTGGATCCTGGAGGACTTTATTCTTTATCTTCTATATTTGGCCTACTACCTTTTGAGTGACCAAATGATGTCCAATCCAAGGACCTCTCTCTGAGGCATCCTAAACACTTTAGTGAGGCATTTCATTATTACAATTTTTTTTTTTTTTTTTGAGACAGAGTATTGCTCTGTTGCCCTAGGCTGGAGTGCAATGGCACAATCTTGGCTCACTGCAACCTCCGCCTCCCAGGTTCAAGTGATTCTCTGGCCTCAGTCTCCCAAGTAGCTGGGATTACAGGCATGCGCCATGATGCCCGTCTAATTTCTGTATTTTTTAGTAGAGATGGGGTTTCGTCATGTTGGCCAGGCTGGTCTTGAACTTCTGACCTTAGATGATCCACCCACCTCGGCCTCCCAGAATACTGGGATTACAGGCGTGAGCCACTGTGCCCAGCCATTGCAATTTAACTTCAAATTTGTTATAGAGTCACTGAGACAAAGTTCCTATTCAACAAAGCAGAACATCGCTCCTATTTATTCTGTTCTAAGATACACTGATACTAATATACGTTAACACTACAAACAATCTTCAAATTAGGTAAAGTGAGTAGAAACTCCATTACCAATCAATCAATAAATGGATAACCAATCCTTCATTAAACAGGGGGGATAATTTATTTAACTGTTAGGACAACCGTTAGAGGGAATAATTTATTTAACTGTTAGGACAACCGTTAGAATAAATCAAATTGTTTGCATTGAAAAAACGCACCTCTTATGGCAACAGAGTGAATACACCAAACAGAATGGACCATTGCATAGTTTATGTGGCTGTTTAAACACAAGTCTCATGATCTTTGAGTGACTTCCCAAGCAAGAGGGAATAATTTTATAATGCAGTAAATACTGGCATTTTAAAAACTGCTCTTACTTTAAAGTCAGACTTGACTGTGACTAAGGGCCTTTATGAATTTAGGACCCTTTCACATACAGATCATCTATTTGATTAAGTTCTCACAAGGATTAGTGGAAGAATCATGCATATAGACTTGCTCAGTGCCAAATTTAAGTGAATTTTAAGATTCTTGTGTGTCATTGCCAATTTTATTTTGGGTGGCGAACACAATTGTAACTATAATAGTAATGACAAGAACAGTTACTTGATGTAAAAACTTTTTTTAACAACTCCACTTTCTGAAAGTGAAAATAATAAACTGTATCCTCGTTGTCCAATCAGAGTTCAGGAATTAATTTAAATGTATGTTAGCGTTAAGAGTTAAAACTGTAGGTACATCTATATTTAGGGGCTAGGACAATTCAAATAATTCGCCAATTTCCCCAACGTACTTCATTTTTGATTGACCAGATTTTGTTTATTTCATTTCTACCCAATCTTTCTCTTCAGATTCTCTCCTAGGTGCTGATCTCAATGAGCTAGGTTCCTCTTCTGCCAAGCTGACTAAACGCTATTTCATCCTACCACCCACCTGCCGCTACAAGTCTCCTTTACTTCAAATGTTTCTTCTCTCCCTGTTGTTCCTTGATCAATATCATTTCAAGATCGCCTAGGTTACTCCTCCCCATCACTTATTACTTCAGATTGCTTTATTTATTCTCTCCTGTGCTCATGTGCAATCACTGGTCACAGGCCCTGATGAACCAACTTCAATTTTATTCAGTAGAAGCTGGTAAATATAAAATTTATGCATCTAATAAAATACTTTCTTTTGGCTTCTGTGTTATACTCAGATTTACTCGATTCACCTCCCCAATTATTCCTGTCACCTTTTCTCACCTTGCACGTAAAGGCTTTCGTCGCCTTTTCTTCTCACCTTGCATGTAATTCTTCAGAGTATGCTATGCCCTACCTTCCGTAAGGAAAATGTAAAACAGTTCCCTAGATTCTCCTCCATTCCTCCAGAACTTACATGAAGGTGACCTTTAACCAAATGATTCTTTTGGAATTAGAATCCCTCCAAAAAAAAAAAAAAAATTAAGAGAAGATAGTTATTTTAAAAAAACCTCTGAGACCTAAGATCACCAGATGGAGAGAGAAGTGAAGCTCCTAAGAAACCAGAGTTGAAAGCACAGAGAACTGCCCAATTTGCTAGTTATGAATCTTTCTCGTCTACTGAGTATTCAACACTATAGGCTTTTGGTTATAATTTCAAGGCTGTATAAGGAATCCAGTATTTTTGTTTTGGGTTTTGTTTTTAATATATTTTGAAGCATATAATAATACACACTGAGAATGCTGCCCCTATAGTTTCTTTAGAAATTGTTTTCTTCTGGGTTAAGGTATGATTTTCCCTAAATATGAATGACTGAAGTATATGACAACCTCTGAATTCCCTATGAGGTTGGGAATTGAACTCACCTGGCATTGATACTTCACCTACCCCATTCCAGCCTCTGTCTTTCTACCCCTCCACGAATGACTGCTATGAACAAAATGACCCTAGAATGTCATTATGAGAGAGAGTACACTTTTGGTCAGTATCTGCTGGCTTTTGAGACAGAGTCTCGCTCTGTCACCCAGGCTGGGGTGCAGTGGCGTGATCTCGGCTCACTGTAACTTCTGTCCCCTGGGTTCAAATGATTCTGGTGCCTCAGCCTCCCGAGTAGCTGGCCTACAGGCGTGCACCAACATGCCCCGGTTAATTTTTACATTTTTAGTAGAGACATGGTTTCACCATGTTGGCCAGGCTGGTCTCAGACTCCTGACCTCAAGAGATCCACCCACCTCGGCCTCCCAAAGTGCTGGGATTACAGGCATGAGCCACCATACCCAGACTCTGCTGGCTTTTAACACAACATTACTACACTTTTTTTTTTTTTTTTTTTGAGGCAGGGCCTTGTTCTGTCGCCTAGACTGGAGTGCAATGGCACAATCATGGCTCACTGTAGCCTCAACCTCCTGGGCTCAAGTGATCTTCCCACCTTAGTCTCCTGAGTAGCTGGGACCACAGGTGTGCACCACCATATTTGGCTTTCTGGTTTTTTGGGTTTTTTGTTTTGTTTTGTTTTTCCTGCAGGGACAGGATCTTGTCATGTTGCCCAGGCTGGTCTCAAACTCCTGGACTCAAGCCATCCTCCTGCCTCGGCCTCCCAACCAAAGTGCTGGGGGTTCAGGTATGAGCCACCATACCCAGCCCATTTTTATTTCAGAAAACATACATTAAGAGTGTGGTTTCTGAAATACAAAGTATAAATAACCCAGAGGTAATTCTAGACAAATTATAAACACATCAATCAGTTTCTATTTCCTTTGCTTTAATTTAGAATTCAGTGACTTTTTGAAAACTAGCCTCTAGTTTCAAAAATGGGACATGCTATTATTTTAAAAATATTACTCGAATTGATGAAAGTAGATCTAGCAATCATATGAAACTCCCAAGAATGAAACAGTATTTGATGCTAGATATGATGGTTCTATTCATCTCAGAACTACTTAAAATATACAATTTTATTTTTTAGTTAATTTAAATAAAAATAAGTTGATTAGATAGTAATCACCGAAAATAAAAACCCTCAGGGAAAAGTTTCCCTTCTCTTAACCAGGAAGAAAAGGAAATACACTAAAATTGACAGCCTTACCAGCTTTAGCTATCAAAAGGGAAGACACTTCCATTTCACCACATTGTTTCCAACATTGTCTCCTGGTCTATAGTTACTGAGGACTGGCAAATAACTTTTAACTCCATCTAAGACAAAGGAGTCAAATCAACAAATGAAATCTCTTTTCATCATTATTGGAGATGTTGAAATATATGACCCCACCATTCATGTCTACAAAATATATCATGATAAAGTATCATAACTCTATTATAGACCAACAAATGGGCTTGACCAAGGTAAAGGCATATTAGGTTTCAAACACATCTAAAGGAAACAGAAATCCCAGAGGAAAGGCAGGCAGAAGTACAAGAAACTTAACAACCACAAGGAAGGGAAATTCAATGCCAAATAAGAAAACTTACATGCAGCTTATAGGTTTGATACTTTAGCCAGGGTTGTTAGGCTAAATACACGTAGAAAATAAAAACTATTTTTTTCTTTCCATAGGAAAAAACTAATACAGTAGTGCTCCTAATGGACAAAAGTGAGAAAATATCATCTATTTGAAAGAGGATGAGGGGGACTAAGAACAGAGCAGTTTCCAAAAACTCCAAAAATGACAGACATAGGACAGAGACAAAAAGAATACAAGTAAATTATAGCCAAAAATAAGGAAGAAAAATATATATGTATTTTCTTGAGACACAGTCTCCCTCCGTCACCTAGGCTGGAGTGCAGTGGCACAATCTCGGCTCATTGTAACCTCTAGGTTTGAGTGATTCTCCCACTTCAGCCTCCTGAGTAGCTGAGACTACTGGCATGTGCCACCATGCCTGGCAAATTTTTTATGTATTTGTAGCAGAGACAGGGTTTCACCATGTTGCCCAGGCTGGTCTCGAACTCCTGAGCTCAAGCGATCCTCCCATCTCGGCCTCCCAAAGTGCTGGGATTATAGGCATGAGCCACCGCACCTGGCTGAAAAATCATTTTTTAAAAATCCTGTATGTTCTAAGTTCAAAGACAATTATTAGTAATAAAACTATAGCTAAATAGCACTAAAATGTATAAAGTACTTTCAGATACATTTTCTCTTTTTTTTCCCCTCATCCTCACACAACTCTGGGAAATATGCTGATCACAGAAGTTAGGTGACTCATTCAAGGTCATATAGGTAGTATGAAGTAGAGCCAAGGCTGACCTCAAGTTTCCTGAGTTCATTATGCTCCTTTCACTATATTATTATTAAATAAAATTTCTACTCAAATCCACCAAAGGCATTCTAATAAAATTCTGCTCAATGTAACCATGCAATGCTCACTCATCAGTCCTAAAGCCAATCTCAGAATTGCCAACACTGTATAGAACTGCTTTCACACTCCGGTAATTTCCAGAAAAACCTCAATAAAGGAAAGATTTCAGAACTGAATCTTTCTTATTTAAAAAAAAAAAAAAAAAAAAAAACCTTACTCTAACCATTATGATTGCATCTAATGAATTCAATTTTACTCTTTCAACATTGATGAACCACTGTCAGTGTTCATCAAAACTGGTAACAAAATATAATGTCTGCTTCCCCATGGCAAATCCCTGCTTGTTCCCTCACCTATTTCTATAATGTATTGTCATTTATAACCTCTGACAGTTGTGCCACATTTCCCACATTACACAGAAACCAAGCACAGTAATTTTGGAAGGTTTTGTACTTGAAATTGGATTCCTGAAGAAAACCTCCATTTTTTAGTCAGTACAGCTAATTCATGAAAGATGATTTAGTTTCCATATACTACTTTTCAATATAAAAGAAAATTTTTTTAATATTTATGACTTCAACAAATCTTGGTCAGTAGACTTTTTATCATAATTCTTGAGTCAACGAACAGTAGAATCTGAAACTCATGACAAGATATACACTGCAGAATAAAGAACCCTATTGTATGAATCCATTTCAGACTACAGGATCTTGGGTAAGTCTCTCTGGGTCTCAGTTTTGTCCTTTGAAAAAATTCAGTTCAAATGAGAACACACAAACACAGGGAGGGAACATCACACACCGGGGCCTGTTGGGGTGTTAAGGAGAAGGAGAGGGAGAGGGAGAGCATTAGAACAAATACCTAATGCATGCAGGGCTTAAAACCTAGATGACAGGTTGATAGGTGCAGCAAACCACCATGGCACATGTATAACTATGAAACAAACCTGTACATTCTGCACATGTATCCCAGAACTTAAAGTAAAATAAAATTTTTTTAAAAAAATTCAGTTCAGTAGCTTTCATTTTTGTTTAACAGAGGCACCTTTTTTCTAACAATTTATCACCTGGAAGTTCAATATTTTTAAAACTGATAAAAAGTAGAGCCCTTCTGGGCAGGTTGCTCAGATCCCACCCACTCAGCACTCAGCACTCAGCATGCTCCTCAGTCCCCAAATCCCCACCTCAGACACCTCATGAAATATGTCTGAGGAACGGAATATAAAAACCAGGAATGAACTCTTTCAAGTCTCTTCCAGCTCCAAAAGTCTAGGATTTCATGAATTTTACACTCCATATCATTAGTCATTAGAGAAATATAAATTAAAACCTCAATGAAATATCACCATACACCTATCAAAATAACTTTTTTAAAAAATGTTAATAACACCAAGTGCTGGTAAGAACACAAAGCATCTAGAATTCTCATATATTGCTGGTAGGAATGCAAAATGACATAGCCACTTTGGAAAACAGTTTGGCAGTTTCTTATAAAGGTAAACAGACACACATATACAACCAGTAACTCTACTTCTAGGTATATACCTACGTAAAATGAAAACCTATGTTTATATAAAAACTTGTATGTGAATGTCTTTTTTGCAGCCTTATTCATAACTGCCAAAAAATGAAAACTCCAATGTCCATCAATGGGTTAATAGATGAAAAAATTGTGATATATCCATAAAATAGTACTCACAAATGAAACGAAAGAACTGCTAATAAACACACTAACATGAATGAATCTCAAAAGCATTATTCTTACACTGAAAACCACGAAGCGTTTTTTAAAAAATTAAAGATCTAAATAAATGGAAATACACCCTACATTCATGAATCAGAAGATTTAATACTGTTAAGATGGCAACAATCCCTGAATTGCTGAATTGATCAACAGATTCAATACACTTCCTATCAAAATTCCACCTGGAATTTTTACAGAAATTCACAAGTTCATCCTAAAATTCATATGGAAATGCAATAAACCAAGAATAGCCAAAATAATCTTGAAAAAGAACAAAGTTGGTGAACTCATACTTTCCAACCTCAAAAGTTACTACAAAGCTATTAAGATACTGTGGTAGTGGAATAAAGGTAAATAGATAGATCAATGGAATATAATTTAGAGTCCAGAAATAAACCCATGTATTTATGGTCTATTCATCTTCAACAAAAGGGCTAAGACAATTTAATGAGGAAAAGAACAGCCTTTTCAATTGATGGTGCTGGACAACTGGATATCCACATGTAATAGTAAAACTTTGGACGCCTATCTCACATCATACACAAAAATTAACTCGAAGTGGATCATAGATCTAAATGTATGAGCTAACACTATACAACTCCTAGAAGAAAATACAGGTATAAATCTTCTTGACATTGGGTTAGGCAATGATTTCTTAGATATGCCACCAAAAGCACAAGCAATAAAAGGTAAGATTAATAAATTGGACTCCATCAAAATTAAAACCTTTTGTGCTTCAAAAGATACCATCAAGAAAATGAAAAGACAACTCACACACTAGGAGAAAATACTTGTAAATCATCTATCTGATAAAGGACTCGTATTCAGAATATATAATAAACTCTTATAACTCAACAAAAAGACAAATAACCCAATTTTTAAATGGCCAAAGACTTGAATAGACATGTCTCCCAAAAAGATATACAAATGGCCAATAAACACACGAAAAGATGCCCAACATATTCAGTCATTTGGGAAATGCAAATCAAAACCACAATAAGATACTCCTTCACACCCGTTAGAATGGCTGTAATAAAAATAAAAAAATAAAAAAAAATAAAAAAATAAAAGGCAGACAATAGTGAGGATTGGCCAGGAGAAACTAGAACCCTTGAACCACTGTGGAAAAGGGTTTGACAGTTCCAAATGGTTTGAGCACTGTGGAAAAGGGTTTGAAAAAGGGTTTGGCAGTTTGCTGCCACACAGAGTTACCACACAGCCCAGCAATTTCACTCTCAGGTATCCATCCAAGAGAAATAAAAACATACTTCCACACAAAAACTTGTACAAAAATGTTCATAACATATTCAAGAGAAATGAAAACATGTCTACACAAAAACTTGTACAAAAATGTTCATAGCATTATCCATAATAGGCAAAAAGTTTAAATGTCCATCAACTGATGAATAAACAAAATGTGGTATATCTATGACCTATACAATGGAAAATTACTTGGCAATTAAAAAAATAAAGTATTCATTCATGTTACTACATGAATGAACCCGAAAAACATTATATTAAGTGAAAGAAGTTACAAAAGACCACATATTGTATGATACCATTAGTTAATATATCTAGATATTTGTCTGGAGAGACAAAAAGTAAGTATTTGCCTAGAATAGGGAGCTATGTGGGGGGAGTCAGAATTGGGGAATAACTGCTAATTAGTACAACGTTTATTTTGGGGTGATAAAAATGTTTAAAATTAGGTATCTTGATGGTTGCACAACTCTGAAAAGATACTAAAAGCTGTTGAAATGTACACCTTAAACAGATGAACTTTATGGTATGTAAATTGTATCTCAAAAAAGCATTATGCTAAGCGAAAGAAGCCAGACTCAAAAGATTACATATTGTATGATTCCATTTATAACACTGTGGAAAAGGCAAAACTGTAAGGACAGAAATCAGATTTATGGCTGCCAGAAGCTGGAGAAAGAGAAGAGGACTGATCATAAAGGGGCATAAGAGAAATTTACAGGGTGCTGAAAATATTCCATATAAGGTAGTTATACAACTTGCATATATTTATCAATATTCATAGAACTGTACAGCTAAAACAGTTCATTTTAATCTATGTAAATTGTACCCCAATAAATCTGACTTATAAAAGGCAAGTTTTGCCAGGCACAGTGGCTCATGCCTGTAATCCACTGTGGGAGGCCAAGGCAGGCAGATCACAAGGTCAGGAGTTCGAGACCAGCCTGGCCAACATAGTGAAATTCCATCTCTACTAAAAACACACAAAAATTAGCCAGGCATGGTGGTGGGTGCCTGTAATCCCAGCTATTTGGAAGGCTGAGGCAAGGAGAATCGCTTGAACCTGGGAGGCGGAAGTTGCAGTGAGCAGAGATCACACCCCTGCACTCCAGCCTGGGTGACAGGGTGAGACTCTGTCTCAAAAATAAATAAATAAATAAATAAATAAATAAATAAATAAATAAAAAGGCAAGTTTACATTGAGGAGATATAGAAAACTATATTTGGAAACCTGGGGTCAAAAGAATAGTGGAAACCTTTGAAATATACCAGAACTCACCCTTACTGAGTTCTATAACATATGAGGAGCATGCCTCCTATGGATACCATCAAGTTTATATATTGCCTATGACAGACTGACAATATAGTCAAAAACATACAGACCATGGCAGAATTCCTCTTGGAATTCAGGATCAGTGTTAGAAAAAGTCCTCCCTCTGAAAGGCGAACTAGTGAAAGTCAACATAAAATTAAAGTTGTCTGGCCAAGTCCTCTAAATTACAGGGAAAATGACATTTAGAGTTGAGTCTCAAGAAATATCCAAGTCTAGGCGGGGCGCGGTGGCTCACACCTATAATCCCAGCACTTTGGGAGGCCAAGGCGGGTGGATCACCTAAGGCCAGGAGTTCGAGACCAGCCTGACCAACATGGTGAACTCTATCTTTACTAAAAATACAAAATTAGCCAGGTGTGGTGGCACGTGCCTATATTCCCAGCTACTTGGAAGGCTGAGGGAGGAGAATCGCTTGAACCCAGAAGGCAGAGGTTGCAGTGAGCCAAGATTGCACCATTGTACTCCAGCCTGGGCAACAAAACCGAAACTCTGTCTTAAAATAAATAAATAAATAAATACCCAAGTCTAATCAAAGTAAACAGTATCCTGTAGACTGGGATGTACCTTTAAAAAAAAGTAAGAAAAGGAAAAATTAACCTGTCTGAAAAAAAGTCATATTAGCATAGGTACAATAATCTGCATGAAGTAGGAGAAGAGAAGACTACCAGCCATTAGTAACTACTACTTAAAGGAGAAAGAAAACTGATTCTGGTAGATACATAATTACTAGAACTCTACTATAGAACAGAGATCATTTATAAGACTTTAAACCTGAAAGAATATCCCTCAAACTCATTTGATTCCCTTTGCCTTCCAAATAGCTTTCTAATCTGGTTTTCCAAAGTCTCTGATGCTAAAAGAAGTGCCTACAATGGCAGAAACTAGTATTCACTATTCCATTATAATTGACAAGCTAAGATTCTGGATTACATATAAAAAACAAAAGCTCTTATGATTTTGGTTAGCATGATTCAATCCCCTAGAACCTGAAATCTGTTGAACGAGGATATAAAGCTGTATTTTGTGTTCTGCAAAACCAAGGACCAGATCATAGATGGAAGCAGTCACCAAGCTCTTCCTTTGACACTTCTTTCTTTAAAAGGAGTATCTGTATTTATAAAGAATATCCTTCACAGAAGGAACACACACATTAAACAAACAACTTATAGAGCCAAGGATAAATTTCTTGAACTACAGAACGTCTGTGCTAAAAGGGGCTGGAGGGATCATCTATTTGTGCCTCCTCATTTGGCAGACAAGAGGGTTACATTGCAATTTTAGAGATTAAGTTACCTAACCAAGGTCTCAAAGTTAATCAGTGCCAGGCATTTAACACAGTTCTCCCAATTCACTCCAAGTTATCATAGAGAGAAGGAAAACAACTGTAGCCAGGCACAGTGGTGTGTGCCTACGATCCCAGCCACTTGGGAAGCTGGAGTGGGAGGATCACTTGAGGCCAGGAGTTCAAGGCTGCAGTGTACTGTGCTCCACACCTGTATAGCCACTGCATTCCAGCCTGGGCAAGATAGTGAGACTCCATCTCTTAAAAAAAAAAAAAGAAAAGAAAAGAAAAAAGGCAAAGACGACAACTCTGTAGTCACAAAGACCTAAGTTCAAATCCTAGCTCCCCGACTTACTACTGCTGGGACATTAAGTTATTTCACTTCTCTAAGCCTCATTGTACTCATCTGTAATTAGAGATATCATTTTTTATCTTATAGATAAGATTAAATGAAAGAATGCATATAAAGTACTTAGCACAGAGACTGGAACAAAGAACCCAATAATTTTTTAATCAATTAACATATATTATAAATTAAAGATATATAATATGGACATTACAGCAAATAACTATGACACAAAAATGACATGTTGTAATATTCATAACTTATCAGTACCTTCATTTTAATTGTAATTATGTCAGAAATATGATTTTAAAAGGAACAAAGAATTACAGAGAAAGGATGTAAAAAAAGAAAACTGGCCGGGCGTGGTTGCTCACACCTGTATTCCCAGCACTTTGGGAGGCCAATGCAGGCGGATAACTTGAGGTCAGGAGTTCGTGACCAGTCTGGCCAACATGGTGAAACCCTGTCTCCACTAAAAATACAAAAATTAGCCAGGCATGGTGGTGGGCACCTGTAATCCCAGCTACTCAGGAGGCTGAGGCAGGAGAATCATTCGAACGTGGAAGGCAGAAGTTGCAGTGAGCCGAGATCATGCTACTGCACTCCAGCCTAGATGACAGTGAGACTCCGTCTCAAAAAAAAAAAAAAAAAAAATACTGCCAAGATACCATTTCTAAATCCTTAATTTTTCTTTTTATTAGAACATAATTGATAATTATATTGGATTATTTGTAAGTAGATAGGTTTTGACATATGATACTTGAGAATAAAATACTGACACATAATTTTGAAAAGTAACTGGATCCTAATCAAGTGAGAAAACATTCTATAGCAATTCTAAACCACAAACACAAACTTAATAATAAACACATTTGGTTAGAAAAGCTACTTTAATCACTTTTTTATTTTTAAGACCAGGTCTTGGTCTGTTACCCAAGCTAGAGTATAGTGGCTTGATGACAACTCACTGCAGCCTCCAACTTTGCGGCTCAAGTAATTTCTCCACCTTAGCCTCCCAAGTAGCTGGAACTACAGGAGCATGCCACCATGCCTAATTCTTTTTATTATTTTTTATAGAGACAGTGGTCTCACTATGTTGCCCAGGCTGGTCTCAAACTCCTGGACTCAAGCAATCTTCCTGCCTCAGCCTCCCAAAGTGTTGGAGGCATGAGCTACTGTGCCCATCCTAACCTTTTTACATTTTTTTATTATGCAATAGTTATAGACACACAAAAAGTTGCAAAAAATAGTATGGAGATGTCCCATGTGCCCTTCACCCACCTTCCCCCAATGGTAAAGTCTTACATAACTACAGTATGTTATCAAAACCAGGAAATTCACATTGGCACTGAAATATAATTCACATATCATATAATTCACCATTTTATAGTATACAATTAAGAGGTTTTTAGTAAATGTTCCCAGAGTTCTGCAACCCTCACCACTAACCACCTTTTAAAGTCATCATAGGCTGGGCACAGTGGCTCACACCCATAATCCCAGTACTTTGGGATGTTGACGTGGGAGGATTACTTGAGCCCAGAGTTTGAAACCAGCCTGGTCAACAAAGCAGGACTCTGTCTCTACAAAAGAATTTTAAAAATTAGCTGGGCTTGGTGGCATGCACCTGTAGTCTCAGCTACTGGGGAGGCTGAGACAGGAGGATTGCTCGAACTCAGGAGTTCGAGGGTGCAGTGAGCCAAGATCATGCCACTGTACTCCAGCCTCAGCAACAGGGCAAGACCCTATCTCAAAACAAAACAAAACAAATAATACCACCATAGCATAATTGTGAAGAATAGAAAACATGATAGGTTCATTTTTTCACCTATTTAGCTCAAGCTATAGGTAACTTTACATTTGCTTTTGCTGTGGTTTTTTTTTTTTTTTTTCGAGATGGAGTCTCACTCTGCCGCCCAGGCTGAAGTGTAGCGGCGCGATCTTGGCTCACTGCAACCTCCATCTCCCAGGTTCAAGCGAGTCTCCTGCCTCAGTCCCTGAGTAGCTGAGATTACAGGCATGCAACACCGTGCCCAGCTAAGTTTTATATTTTTAGTAAAGACAGGGTTTCACCATGTTGGCCAGGGTGGTCTTGAATGCCTGACCTCATGTGATCTGCCTTCCCTCAGACTCCCAAAGTGCTGGGATTACAGGTGTGAGCCACCACGGCTGGCCCTACATTTGCTTTTTTTCTTTTTTGAGACAGAGTCTTGCTCTGTTACCCAGGCTGGAGTGCAGTGACATGATCTCAGCTTACTGCAACCTCCACCTCCCAGGTTCAAGCGATTCTCCTGCCTCAGCATCCTGAGTAGTTGGGACTACAAGCGCATGCCACCACACTCAGCTAATTTTTTGTAATTTTAGTAGAGACGGGGTTTCATTGTGTTAGCTAGGATGGTCTCGATCTGACCTTGTGATCTGCCCGCCTCAGCCTCCCAAAGTGCTGGGATTACAGGTGTGAGCCACCACATCAGGCCTATTTGCATTATTTAATAATCATTTTTTTAGAGCTAATACTTTTATTCATACACATTTACAATCAACATATGTTAAGCCCCTTGGTGACACCTTAGTTACTAGCTGTACAAAGATATCTCTGCTCTTCAAACAGTTCACAGTACACTGAGAGGCAGACACGTGAGAAAATATTCATTTCTTTTTTTGAGATGGAGTCTCACTCTGTCGCCCAGGCTGGAGTGCAGTGGCACGATCTCAACTCACTGCAAGTTCTGCCTCCTGGGTTCACACCATTCTCTTGCCTCAGCCTCCTGAGTAGCTGGGACTACAGGGGCCAGCCACCACACCCGGCTAAATTTTTTTTACATATTTTTAGTAGAAATGGGGCTTCACCATGTTAGCCAGGATGGTCTCTATCTCCTGACCTTGTGATCCGCCTGCCTCGGCCTCCCAAAGTGCTGGGATTACAGGCGTGAGCCACCATGCCAGGGGAAAATATTCACATTTCAATATGGTAAGTGCTATAAGTCCCCCAAGGCACTGCCCAGCAACAATGGGGAGGGAGTCTACCCTGGAACAAGAAGGTTGGTGATCCATGCAGTGAGAAAAGGTGCATACATAAGATGAGACAAGACAATGCTGGAAAGGGAGGTAGCAGAGAGATTATGGAAGGCCTTCTATGCCATGCTAAAAGGCTCCTGTTATCCTGTAGGCAATGGGAAAACCATGCAGGATTTTTAAAAGAAAAAATAATTAGAGTTGCATTTGGGAAACATGTGAAAGATGTGAATGGGCCCACCACTCCACAGGAAGGTAAAACCTACACAATTTGGTCCCCACATCTGGCAAGGGCAAATGCGGAGCCAGGGAATGGAATGTGGTCAGCACTAAATAGTTAGTGGCCCGTCCAGCAGAGGGTTCTATACCCAGCACCAGTGCACTGTGGCAGAGTATTGTGCAGTGAGGTGTTCACTATGACTCACTGATTGTTGAATATTTTAAATGTCACCCCCGCATGGAGGCCAGGCCCAGAGGGCTCCTTTAAACCATTAAGCCTCTATCATCACACACAGCTACAACAAAAAATAGATCTCAGCCGGCACAGTGGCTCACGCCTGTAATCCCTGTACTTTGGAAAGCTGAGGCAGGTGGATCACCTTAGGTCAGGAGTTCGAGATCAGCCTGGCCAACATGGTGAAACCCCGTCTCTACTAAAAATACAAAAATTTGCCAGGTGTGGTGACTTGAGCCTGTAGTCTCAGCTACTGGGGAGGCTGAGGCAGAAGAATTGCTTGAACCCGGGATGTGGAGGTTGCAGTGAGCCAAGATTGCGCCACTGCAGCCTGGGCGACAGAGCAAGTCTCCGTCTCAAAAAAAAAAAAAAAAAAATCTCCAATATTCTTTCATTATCCTCAACCTGCTTCTCCAGATTCTCCCTCCAGATTCTGACCAGGTATTTCTGCTTAAGGCTCCACTTAAGCTCTCACTTAAGGCTCTCACTCCAATCCCTCTGTTTCTCTGGTTTTGATCTTTTGTTTCTCCATTTAGCCAATTATTTTAATTCTCCCTCCACTCTAACTTCGGCTCTCCAGTGTAAAGACTTTACTGGCCATGGAAAGTCCACCTCCTGCCACCATGTCTACCCATTCCTGAAGCACCAGACCTGAACACATAGTAGACACAGAGTCACATTGGTTCCATTAATCCATTACGAAACTATTATCAAGAAAAGTTAATAGAAAACTCTAAACATATAATACAAATCCAGCTAAAGCCCACGGCTTTCAGGAATCTTTAGGTTGGAGCTCCAAGATGTCATTTTATACAATACAGATTTCCATTTGTTTGTACTGCCTCAATTAACTAAATACACAACACTCTTATGTTTAAAAATGAACTTAAAGTACACATATCACATTACGCCTTAGTGTACATTTACATACACTATGATTGCACCTATTTAATGTCTCTTACCACCAAGAGAAGGTGTGACCATCACACAAAGAATCTGACCAACAAAGGTATAACTAGGCAGTGATGGCAATTAGAAATGGTGATAAAAGACTCTATTAAACGAGAGGCTAAAAGTATAAATTAGCATAAAGCAAAGGAAATAATAAAAGATGAACAGAAGGGCTATCTTGTTCAGGAAAGATGGCAAGAAATAAAATTGTGAAATTCAGAAAGTGAAGAAAAAGTAAAATTCTTCCACTTCTTTTGTCATTGTCTTTCAGTCAGAAAGTAGCTTAAGTGAGATAAATCATTAGTAAAAATAGTCCATAATATTTTATAATGACACACTGAAAGATCTCATTTGCAGCAAGATAGTATATCATTATATCTGTCTCTTTAAAAATAATCAGACTGACTAGTATACCCAATATTACAAATTAGAATATGGGTAATATCTCCTTTACCATAAAATTAGAAAGCAGTTCATAGATGTACATTTTATGTGGCTATTCATTTAAACAAACTTTTTAAAATTACATAAGATAGATTAAAAAGTAAGCAAAGAAAGTATTACATTTTCAGATTAGCTGTGCTGCCTAGTTGGTTCAGTATTTTATGTCCTGTAGCTACATCAAGCAAACTCCTCTCCCAGTTTTTTTAAAACCTATTTCACATGTGCTAGAATCTGAAGCTGGGCATAGTTTGAAGAAGTTCCATTCTAGTACTGGGACTTCCTTATGTTTTTATCAGAGTTTCACTGCTCAACAGCCAAATTTCTTTTGATAGTATAACTTCCAAATGGCCTCCCAAAGAGCTGATGGGCTATTCTGTTAGACAGACAAGTGTATACCGAGAAATTGTAGGTTTAATATGCCTTATAACATTCCAGGCATCATTGCCAATCCATGGAGTCCTTCTGACCTACAAACCTCCAATTCCATATAACTTTGGGCCTTTTAGAGTCTTCTAGAGGCAAGGTCAGGCATGGTGGCTCACGCTTGTAATCCTAGCACTTTGGGAGGTTGAGGCGGGTGGATTGCTTAATGTCAGGAGTTAGAAACCAGCCTGGCCAATATGGTGAAACCCCTTCTGTACTAAAAATACAAAAATTAGCCGAGTGTGGTGGCGCATGCCTGTAACCCCAGCTACTCAGGAGACTGAGACACAAGAATTGCTTGAACCCAAGAGGAAGAGGTTGCAATGAGCCGACATCATACCACTGAACTCCAGCTTGGGCAACAGAGTGAGACTCTGTTTAAAAAAAAAAAAAAAAAAAAATGCTTCTAGAGGCTAAAAATCTAAAAGACGGCAGGCTGGATCTTAAATTACCTCTGGAAGTACATGAGATCCTTATGTGAATTGACTAATTCCGCTTTCTTGTGTTTTTTTGTTTGTTTTGTGTTTTTTTGTTTGTTTTTGAGATGGAGTTTCGCTCTTGTTGCCCAGGGTGGAATACAATGGCACGATCTCGGCTCACCACAACCTTCGCCTCCCTAGTTCAAGCAATTCTCCTGCCTCAGCCTCCAGAGTAGCTGGGATTACAGGCATGCGCCACCACACCCAGCTAATTGTTTTATTTTTAGTAGAGACAGGATTTCTCCATGTTGGTCAGGCTGGTCTCAACCTCCAGACCTCAGGGGATCCACCCACCTCGGCCTCCCTAAGTGTTGGGATTACAGGCGTGAGCCACCATGCCCAGCCGTTCTTGTGTTCTGATCAATGTTCTTACCTGCTTGGTTCAAGTCTAACAAAACAAAAATCTTAGTGGCACCTCCTGCCTAGAGTATTTGGAATCCTTTGGAAATCCTGAAGCCAACTTTTCCACTCTATCCTCAAAATTAGACTGAGGCCCAGACTAGAGGTCCTTGGGTTAAGTTGGGGTATAGAGAAAAAAGGCTCTGCACCTGTCTGGAGGTGAAGGATAATTTGCCTAAGGAGTGCCTGGATGGAGTGCCAGACTATGAGGGTTCCTAATGATTTGGCTTTTTCCTACTACAAGTTCACTGAAAGTGGCCAGACATTTGAGTGTGCCCTAGGGCATGCGGATTTGATGTACCACTATTTATTTCAGGTCTTGGGCCTGTGGGCCTTTGCTAATTTTTCTGGCTCCCACAATACCACTTCACAGCAAGCCCCCTTAATCTCTCCAATAAAGTGGAGTGTCTGTATTGTCAGTCATCCCCTATTCATCAGTCTTTAGACTATCCCTTCTTTTTCTCCTTTTCCAGAGCAAAATAACCTATTAGCATTGGCATTCTGCCGAACACTGATTGCCCAGTGCTTTCTTGGAGGTTCCCATCCCCAAAGCTCTAGCCTGGCATTGTGTTGAGTGCTCAAAGTACACCCTGTATAGGGCTGGGAACTTCGAAGCTGTCAGGGGTTCACTGGGGAATTCAGAGACGCAATCTTCAGTCCTCAAGAGAAGCTATTTTTGGTGGCCGCTTAGGTTTAGGAACAGAGATGCTGAAATGTGCCTTTTAGGACTCCATGGGTCACGTTTCTTAACTGTTAATGCACAATTGGGGCTGCACTATATTCGTCAAAGGATTTTCAAACATCAGCTTAATGTTGCAATTTGATACTCTCTTTTTTGTCAGATGATTAAACTGATCCCGAAGAGAAGAGTCCTCTTGGAAATAAAATTCACATGTAGTTACTGCAGCCACAGAATGAAGATTGAAATCTGAATCCACCTTTTCTTGACATAATGCCATTGCTTTGTGAAGAATCTTAATTTGTGTTATACAGTTTTAGAATTAGATTTAATTCATCACTAGCTTTATGCATTATTAGTTTAGATTGATTCCTCTCTGCATGTCAAGTATGATTGAAATTTACTGACAGTAATTTTCCCTAAGCAGATTTCTGTTGTTTGACTCAACTGTACCAGAGTAAGTCAGATAAACACACTAATGAAAAAAACTAAAGACTTTACATTTTTAACTTTTCCACTTAGAAGTAGTCTGCTGTTAACTCAATCTGGAATGCTCTTTACACATCCCCACACCATTTTATGCTTTTGCCAATTTTTTTTTTTTTTTTTTTAAGAGACAGGGTTTCCATCTGTAGCCCAGGCTGGAGTACAATAGCACAATCATAGCTCACTGTAACCTCGAACTCCTGGGCTTATGAAATCCTCCCACTTCAGCCCCCTCATGTAGCTAGGACTATAGGCATATACCAACATGCCAGCCTAAATTTTAAATTTTTTGTAGAGACAAGGTCTTGCTATGTTGCCCAGGATAGACTCAAACTCCTGGCCTCAAGGGATCCTCCTATGTTGGTCCCCGCCAAAGCACTGAGATTACAGCACCTGGCCCTGCTGTTGGCAATTTTTCACAGCCTGGTTCAAATTTCGTCTCCTTTGAAAAACAATTATTTTTTAATCCCTCCCCATCTCCCAAACTCCAACCCAAATTTACATTGCCACAACATATCCCCTTGTCTTAGCTCCAAATTCTATGATGCTTTATAGTTTGTTATTTATGTGTTTGCAATCCCTAAATTGTAAGCCCTTCCAACAGGGGCCTTGACTCTTCCTTTCCCCCAGTGCGTCAAGTTGTGAACAAAATTTGTTTGAAATAACAATATACAAATATACAATAATCATACTGTTTTTAGGTCAGGAGAGACAAAAAATACTAACCAATAAATACAACAGCATCAAACTGGTATAATGACACACTGCAGAATCTTTAGACTCCTACCCACTTGAAAATAGGTATGCGTATCTGTAGACAACCTAGCATTCACCTTGCAAAGGAAGAGAATCTACTAAGACAATTCAGGAATAAATCAAAAGTTAGAAATGTGAGATTCATCATTCGCCTCTTCTTCTCCCTCACCTTTTATATCCAGTCAATCAACACTTGTCCATTTTACCTACTAAATCTCTCTCTAACCCAGTAGTAGCAATTCTCAAACCTCATTAAGCCTAAGAATCACCTGGAAGACTTGTTAAACAGACTGCTGAACTCCATCCCCAGAGTTTTTGATTCACTAGGTCTGGGATGGAGTCAAGAATTTGTAGTTCTAACCAGTACCCAGGTGATACGGATAATACCTATCTAGGGGCCATACTTTGAAAACCACTGCTTTATCCAATCCCTTATTTCACTTTCCATGCTTTTGAGAGGCCTCACAATTTCTACTGAAGGAAAAGGGTTCCTGAGTTGTGACATAGTAAAATGACTCAAATGAGGCATAAGAATAGCTAGTTTTGGTCCTGATTTTGAATGGTTTCTCTTGGTGGGCAGTGGTTGTCTGAGGCTTTGAACTGATCTTTAACACACAGGAATGAGTTCTAGGCGTTTCTGGAGTGGTCCAGAGCACCTCTAAATACAAAGCAGCAGATGAGGTCATGGTAATTCAGGGAGTCAGAAGTGGAAGGGTGGGGGGTTGAAAGCTATAATCACTGTCAAAGGGGTGTTTTCTGTAGACAAGTGAATGGAGCTATTGTACACAAACTCAGTGGTTGCCAAGCATGTGGCCCAATTATTTTGCCTTCATGAGCATGGCACGGAAGGATCTCTTTAGAGAACTTGATTCACACAAGTTTGTGTTTAGTCTAACGGTAGCAGGCAAAAGCCTGGGGAATTTGAACCTAAGAGTCTTTACAAGTTCCTGCCTCCCAAATCTAGGATATGGTACTAGAAAGTTGGTAAGATCACGAAAGTAAAACACAATCCTTAAAAATAATACAACAATTACAACTGTTGAAAGACCAATATAGGGGCCTATCTTGGGTCAAAATGTTGACACCAATAATGAAGATCACATGTTGACCTTGGGAGGCAAAAGGTTCATAATTTAAATTTCTCTGAGACGGTTTTAGCTCATGGAGAAACTGGAGGTTAGGAATATGTGAACTTAGACCCTCTGCTCTCCCTGGTTTATCTTTGGCTCTACCTGTATTTAAAGTGCTTGTAAAAATCCAGACTTTTTTTTTTTTTTTTTTTTTTTTTTTGAGACAGAGTCTTGCTCTGCTGCCCAGGCTGGAGTGCAATGGCGCTATCTCGGCTCACCGCAACCTCCGCCTTCCAGGTTCAAGCGATTCTCCTGCCTCAGCCTCCCGAGCAGCTGGGATTACAGGCATGTAACACCATACACCTGGTTAATTTTTGTATTTTTAGTAGAGACAGGGGTTTTACCATGTTGGCCAGGCTGGTCTTGAACTCCTGATCTCAAGTGATCCTCCCACCTCAGTCTCCCAAATTGCCAGGATTACAGGCACGAGCCACCATGTCTAGCCAAAAGTCCAAAAAGTTTTATTGGTCACCAGGGTCTAGGGTCTTAAAAGGAATGGAAGACCTGCTTCAATTGCCAGGACAGACATATGAATTGGCGATTTGCTGTCTTAGGTGAAACACCATTCTCCCTGCAACATGGGAATGGAAATGCTTTAGTATCCTTCAAATTTCCTAGCTGCATAAGAAAACCACTGAGGTGGTTGGCCTAAGCCCAAAAGGGTCAAGGCCAGAAAACAGAGGGGCAACAAGCATCACCTGGCCTCCAGGAAAGCAGCACTGTCCTTTCTGGGCACTACAGAAGTCAGAAACAGAAGCTATAAGGTTGCTGCCAAATCCTCCATGATATTCACTTCTTTAGTACAAGCCCTAACTAGGCACATTTGGGGGACGAGCAACTCACAGTAGGCTACTCCATGAAACAGGGTCTGCAGAGTCAAACAGGATGTTATAGATGAGGCTATCAAAGGTGAATTCAGCTTAAAATAGATATAACTAGAAACAGGATGGGACGCACAGTTCGCTTCCTCTTGGAGCAAGAGGTGAGAAAATGAAGCTGTGAGGAGGTCTGTCTCCTGTTTTATGGGGTACTAAGGGGGAAAATGTGAGGGAAACTTCTGTAGCTATGGTGATCTCTACACTCAAAATCCTAATTCTGGCAGAACTCTAGCACTCCATGAAGTACTGCATCACACAGTATTCATTTGATCTAAGCCCTCCAAACTTGCACAGATGGAGGCGGGGGGACCCGAAAGTTTTGAAATCCTAAAAGACAAACCAAAAAGTCATAGGAGCTATACCAACTGGCACTCCACTAATTCAACAAAGGATAATTGCAGAAATTGACTTCATAAATACCTCAAAGACCTCATAAATACCACACTAACGTACTGTACTTCTCACCAAGGAGAGGGGTCACACAGCAAAATGGTTTGCAATGGAATGGATTAAAACTATAAAGGGTTATACAATTGTTAGAACTGTTTATTGTTTTCAGGAATAAGAAATTTTGAAGTGAAGTTAACATAGTAATCATGTAGCACAAACAAATTAGAACAAATATTTATTGAACTAAAACTATGTAAGGCATCAGACTAGATGTGATAATTCTTAGGGTTTATGATTTATAGCTTTCTCTTAATCTATTATAAATACTAGAGTGCCTGGCAAGCACAGGGCTCAATATATTTGTTCTCTCCCTCCCTCTCTCACCCTAGCTACCACAGCTACTAAGTGTTTGAGCCACAATCCAATCCAAATATTGGTTATACTATGGAAATGCCCCTGCACACACATTCTATTTATGGTAGTATCTTATTTAACTGCACAATTTAACCTGGCTGCTTAATCCATTATTTTAATGTGTCTCCCAGTAAAATCAAATTCATTTCTAAAGTAGCTCACCTTTCAGTAACCACAAAAAACTGATTAACATTTCTGACTTGAAAATAGGTATTTTTCAACACATACTTCTACTAGAAATTTTGCAATATATATTCTTTTAATTTATAAACTATTACAAGCTGAAAGACAATTAAAAATCTATTCCTAGCCGGGCGCGGTGGCTCACGCCTGTAATCCCAGCGCTTTGGGAGGCCGAGGCGGGCGGATCACAAGGTCAGGAGATCGAGACCACGGTGAAACCCCGTCTCTACTAAAAATACAAAAAATTAGCCGGGCGCGGTTGTGGGCGCCTGTAGTCCCAGCTACTCGGGAGGCTGAGGCAGGAGAATGGCGTGAACCCGGGAGGCGGAGCTTGCAGTGAGCCGAGATCGCGCCACTGCACTCCAGCCTGGGCGACAGAGTGAGACTCCGTCTCAAAAAAAAAAAAAAAATCTATTCCTGGCCGGGTGCAGTGACTCACACCTGTAATTCCAGCACTTTGGGAGGTGAGGCGGGTGGATCACGAGGTCAAAAGATAGGGACCATCCTGGCCAACATGGTGAAACCCCGTCTCTACTAAAAATACGAAAATTGGCCAGGGGTGGTGGTGGATGCCTGTAATACCATCTACTTGGGAGGCTGAGGCAGGAGAATCACTTGAACCGGGGAGGTAGAGGTTGCAGTGAGCTGAGATCGCACCATTGCACACCAGCCTGGGCAACAGAGCGAGACTCCAACTCAAAATAATAATAATAAAAATAATCTATTCCTTATAAGCAGGGCATAGTGGTGCACTTCTGTAGTCCCAACTACTTGGGAGGATGAGGCGAGAGAATCACTTCAGCCCAGGAATTCAAGTCCAGCCTGGGCAACATAGCAAGATCCCGTTTCTTAAAAACATAAAAATCTATTCCTTAGGATATTACATGCTTAAGCATGTAAATGACTCCTTCAGTACACTGAGTTCAAAGATATTAGGTATCTTTTCATTTTTTAATTTTCCCTATTTTCTCCCAAATAACAAAGGAAGGTGATACATGTGGTAAATAAATATATATATATATATCCATAAATGAAACAGATGAGTGAAGAACAGATGAGTAGACCAGATCTGCATTTACGAGGCAATGACCTTCAAAACGGGCAGGGAGCTGTTAACAATGTTCTTCACAGGGGAGCAATTATACTACAAACCTCCTATGTATACTTTCATTTCTCATGGTCTACAAATACATTTGCATACCAGAAAGAGTGAAAGAATAGTCTGGTAACTGTGGCAACCCTCACTGAAAACATACAAGGCATTTTCATTACCTTAATAATTACATCCTAAATGCCAGATCAGAATAAATGCTGCATTACGAAAGGACAAATACTTTGATGGAATTTCCTACAACTGAAATTTACCAAATGTAACTATCATAACTCCAACCCAGTGATACATTTCTGATTCTGTAATACCCTAAGTAGTCTCTGATTATGCTGAGGCAGTAAAATCATTCTAAAATAGATACCTTATTTAAACAAAAATATGGCATACAACACTTTAAGGAAAATGAGTTCAAATTATCACCCTAAAAATTAAAATATACAGTGCTACAATGCCTAAAATGTTGGGAATATTGCTTAACCTAATAAGAAGCTCACAGATCCTTTCCATACTGATTTAAAAGATCCTGTGCCCAGTATTTAACAAACAGTATTTAACAAATAATCACGTGCACACATACACACACACACACACTACAGAAATGCATGAGGAAAAGTTGATAAGAAAAGCTCAATTACTAAATGTTCAAAAAAGCTACATGAAGAAAATATTATTTTCATATAAGATACTGTCTTTTTGCTACATTTCCTCACATGAGTAAAAACAAAAGCAATTTACAAAAGTGGTGCCAAAGAATGACAACATCACATATACTTTACAATCCCTGTTTTTTAGATTCCACGCAAAAATCACAATGCACAATCATTAACATGTCTAGACAGTGGACACTTACTACAGTGTGGCCATATTACACCACGCTTAATTTTTTAAGTGGCCTAGATATTTTATAAAATTAAATTGCAAAATGTAAAATGAGAGCAGTAGGAAAATAAGTACAACCATAGTAGGATATAGCAAGCACAAACCCAATAAGTCCTCTTTAACTCAAAAATATTCTTTTTCTAAATGGTAATAAAAACTATCCACAATTATAATACCAATCAAACAACCTCAAAGGTTCCACTAACTGGGAAAAAAATAACTAGTTGACTCATTGCAATACTTTAAAACCACAAGGTTAACAATCATTTCTAGCGAAATGGTGATGTGAATTGTGTTTTATTTGTATTCTACACCTTGGCAAAAGTTAGTGACCTGCCTCAGAAATTATTTCACATACCCCAAAAGTATTCTTAGGACTCATGAAGTATAAATCTCACACTGCCCTTGATATGCTATTGGATAAATGTTTTAAATTTTAAAGCAAAGGATAAAGACTTTTAAAAAGCTCTAGACAATATACTCAAATGGTGAAGATGTCAACTCAATGTATTCTCCTACCCCAGCAAAAGAAAAAAAACAAACAAAAAAAAATTGGACATGGCACAACGATACAATAGGAACAAAAAGTAGTATTCCACTCATTCAGCAAGGAAATAATACAGAGCATCTCTCTATCATATTCAACTACAAAAATCCTTTCACTTGATGGCTAGCATCTTTATGACTGCTTAGTCTGTATTTAAGTGGCCTTAAAAAGAGATTCTGTGCTCTTTCTCTACCCTCACGGATCTTTGACAACAGTCAGCACTTATACCCAGAGCTGGTTTCGAGGGGAGGGAGAAAAGGGAAAGTGAGGAGAAGGCTGAACTGAGCACGGAGTCAGCAGGGAGCAGCTGCTCTCATACACTACCCAGTGTCTTTCTCACACACCGCTATTTTCCGCTATTGAGCACTGTCAGCAAAAATAAATAAATAAGGAGGCGGGGGGGACAAGGAGACACTGAGGGTAGGACCCAGGCCGACAGTTTTTGTCTGTCACATCTGAGCCAGAAGCCTCCTGTTTTCCTGCTGCAAAGGCAAAGGATCAGGTGAGACCCCTCCGGGTCCAGCTCAATTCGCTTCTCCACAAAGAGCCGCTTCCGGCGATGAGCGCAGGATCCTCCTGGCTGATGAACTGAACACCGGAGCATTGTCAATGTTTTCAATCTCTGACTTTTTCATAAGGGAGGAGAGAGGGCTGTGACTGCATTCCCGGGAAAGACTACTACTCCTGACGTGCACACAGCAGTAGTGAAGGAACATGAGCAAGAGGTTGTAAAAATCCCTTCAAAAATACCAGGTTCTGAAAGAAATGCTGTTCAGCATTACCGTATTGTTGGCGTTTTTCGTAAGTCGCCGATTCTTCCTGGCCACCGCCAAGCCCCAAATCGCTGGGACTTGTTGCTAAATCTTTACCTCACGTCCCCCAGAACCGCCCAACACAATAAGATTTGGGGGTCGAAAGGCAAGAGGGGGCCTAAATCTCTAAAGCCCAGAGGACTGGGCTTCCTTCAATAGGCCACTCCGCATGGGCTGCGCGTTCAGTTCTACCTTCTGAAAGCTCTGACTCACAAACGGGGTGAGGGGGGAGGAATTATGACATAAACCATTATCCTTCCAACCCAAGAGATATAAGAAAAGCCAGCCATACGTCCTTGCCCGGCCAGAGAGCCAAAGCCTGAGCCCCCGACGGGGCGGCCGGGCTAGGAGCCTAAAGCCCTACCCGCCTCCCTCCGGGCGCCCCGGAAAGGTGCACCCTACCCGGGCGGGCTCGAGGAACCAGGACGGGGCGCCCTCACCCAAGGAGAGCAGGGGAGGACTTGGGGGTGTGGGACGCGGAGACTAGCCCCGCGGCGGCGGTGACACACCGGGTGCCAGGGCTCCGGCAGGGGCTCCGGTGAAGGCGCCCTGCAGCACTAGGGTGGTCCGCCGCAACCAGGAACGGACAAAGCACGGCGCTGGGGCTGGGGCGACCCCCGGGCGGCGGCCGCCGCCGGTCAAGTTGACCGGACTTGGGGGACTAGGGGGTCCCGCGGGCGGGGCGGGGCGGCGCGGCGCTGACCTGGATGGTGCAGGTGTACTCGCTATCGTCCAGCAGCCGCACGGTGCAGCTGTACTCGCGCTCCAGGCTCCTGCTGCTGCCGCTCATCAACCTGCTCAGCATCTTCCCGCCCGCCCGCCCGGGAGCGACGCGGCGACGCTGCGGACCCTGGACGAGGCGTCCCTCAGCCCGGCAGCTCCGCGCCGACCCCGGGCACCTGCAACATCACCCCGGCCCCGTCGCTGCCGGTGCCTCCTGCTGGCCTCGTTCCTCCTCCTTGTCCTCCTCCTTCCCTCAGCCGCCACCGCCTCCCCCCAGCCCAGATCAAGCGCCGGGCTCTGTCTCCTCCGCGCCCGAGTGCCCGTGCCCAGCTCGCTGGGCGGGGCCTCAACCGGAGGGGGCCAATGGGGATCAGCGCGGCGGAACCTAGTGTCAGACCGAAAAGCCAATCGGAATAGAGTACTGGAATGATGGGCGGGGTAAAGAAGCAATCACAGAAAAGCAGTGGGACCTAGTCAAGCTGGAGCAGCCCTCTAGCGTCCCAAATGAGGGGCTCCTCTCCGCCCTGTGGTTCCTATGGATGCTGTTTCCCCTCCCCCGGGCCAGGTGTGAGCACCCAACTGGATTGATGTCTGCCGCCTGAAATACACTTGATCTGTGTTTCTGAAGCCAAGCCCCGCACCCTTCAACGCCGCGGTTCCCGCCCTCTTGGGAGCCGGAGCGAGGAGGCGGCGGGATGCTGGATCACAGTCCCTGCACCTGCAGAATGCGGGTACCTCTCGCTCCAGATCAGGCGACTGCCCCCGACCTGTGCTGTACCCTAAGTTGGCCGGTCTGGCCTCTGTGCTCCAGCCCTCTTATTTTGGGAAACAGGAGCTACTTAAATAAAAGCTAAAGGGACCTCAGAGGTTCTTAAGTACTCGGGTTTAATCCCCTAAAAAATCCTCCACTCTAACACCCTTTGCCTCCTTCTTTTTATTTCAGAAGACAAAAGGAGACCGCTCCTTCAGCTGGTAGGGAGCAGAGGAAGCAATGAATCTTCTTGCACTTTTAGAACTGGAAATTATGTATTCAGACTTTCTCAACAGAACAACATAGTATGTCAGGAGGTGTACATCACAAAGAATTGTCTCCTTCTCTTTGTCACCCGAAATTTACAGACTTCAAGGATTTTTACCAAAACTTCACTAAGAGACATTCTCCCTCAAAGATTTTTGATGGGAGGAAATGTTATAAAATAATTGTGTCGGCCGGCGCAGTGGCTCATGCCTGTAATCTCAGGACTTTGGGAGGCCGAGGTGGGCGGATCACCTGAGGTCAGGAGTTCGAAACCAGCCTGACCAACATGGTGAAACCCCGACTCTAGTAAAAACAAAAAAAAAAATTAGCCGGGCGTGGTAGCACGCGCCTGTGATCCCAACTACTCGGGAGGCTGAGGCAAGAGAATCTCTTCAACCCAGGAGGCGGAGGTTGCAATGACCCAAGATGGTGGCCATTGCACTCCAGCCTGGGGAACAAGAGCAAGACTCTGTCTCAAAAAAATAAATAAATAAATAAATAAATAAATAAATAAATAATCATGTCAACATAGAACATTAATGCTGTAATAAATATATTAATTTAAAATAATGAAATAGGCATAATTTCCTATTATTTTCATTTACACTGTTCTTGTTTATAGGTATAACGTATAACAAAAATGAAACTCTACATTAACCTAGAAAACTATTCCGCCTTTAAAGTATGCTTCTTCCCTAGTTTTGGATTCCAATATTTTTCCCAATTTTTTTTTTTTTTTTTGCATGGGGAGATTCATTCTCATTCATTCTCTCTCTTTCTCTCTCTCTCTATCTCTTCCTCCCCCTCTCCCTCCCCCTCTTCCTCTCTATCACCTTAGTAACCTGGACTGCTCTCATTGGTTGCATTCTCCTTCGTGGCATTTAATAGCCATAGGAGCGGGTTTCTCTTTCCAGTGCAATTCCGATGGAGTTAGTTATGAGTACAGAACTAGTAACTCAAGTGTTCCAGGCATAAAACCAAGCATGAACTCCGCTACTTTGTAGCTTCGGCAGGTAGTCTGATGCCTGAAACATAATAGGTATTCAATAAATGTGGAACTGAATACAAAAATTAGCCGGGTGTGGTGGCGAGCACCTGTAGTCCCAGCTACTGGGGAGGCTGAGGCAGGAGAATCGCTGGAACCTGGGAGGCAGAGATTGCAGTGAGCCGAGACCGTGCCACTGCACTCCAGCCTGGGCGACAGAGCGAGACTCGGTCTAAAAAAAAAATGTTGAACTGAGTAAAGGGAATTGATAGGTATTCTACAGCACTTAAATCCCAGAGGAAGAAGACCTGTGAAGAAACTCAAAATTTCAGGAAGATCTTGGAGACAAGTAAAATTATTAATATGCCAAAGTGATATTCTACAAAGCTCAGCTTTGTTATGTAGCTGGAAGAAGATAATGAAATATTTCAGGCTGGGCGTGGTGGCTCACACCTGTAATCCCAGTACTTTAGGAGGCCGAGGTGGGTAGATCACGAGATCAGGAGTTCGAGACCAGCCTGGCCATCATGGTGAAACCCTGTCTCTACTGAAAATACAAAAATGAGCTGGGCATGGTGGCACGTGTCTGTGGTCTCAGCTACTCAGGAGGTTGAGGCAGGAGATTTGCTTGAACCTGGGAGGCGGAGGTTGCAGTGAGCTGACATTGGGCCACTGCACTCCAGCCTGGGAGACAGAGCAAGACTCCGTCGAAAGAAAGAAAGGAAGGAAAGAAAAGAAAGGAAAGAAAGGAAAGAAAGGAAGAAAGGAAGAAAGGAAGAAAGGAAGAAAGAAAGAAAGAAAGAAAGAGAAAGAAAGAAAGATTGATTTCAAAGAAAGAAAGAAAGAAAGAAAGAAAGATTTCAAACAGGAAGAGGTTTTGTTGAAGGTAAAAGTTACTGTCTGTTATAGAATCAACAGAAGCAAGAAAAAATGTCCAAGCTAGAGGAAGCCCATTAGTGTGATGGTAGGAAAGTGTTTTTAACAGGTTATCCAAATAAGCAGCTGCTGGAATAAAAAGGCAAAGCACTATGAATCCAGAAAAGCTCTAAGGAACTGAATGCAGTCTTCTTTCAAAGTATGGCCATAGTTGCAAGCAACAGGGGTGAAATTGTATCTGCTCTGTCAAGGTGTTAAGTAGCATCCTTGCTCAGTCTGAGAAAATCATGACTGAGGCTGGGTGCAGTGGCTCATGCCTATAATCCTAACATTTGGGAGGCCAAGGCAGGCAGATCGCTTGAGCTCAGGAGTTCAAGACCCACCTGGGCAACATGGTGAAACCCCATAGCTATAATAATAATAATAGTAATAACAATAATAATAATAATACAAAGATTAGCTGGGTGTGGTGGCATATGCCTGTAGTACCAGCTACTGGGGAGGCTGAGGTGGGAGGATTGCTTGAGCCTAGGGGGAGGGGAAGGTTGCTGTGAGCCAAGATCACACCACTGCACTCCAGCCTGGGTGACAGAGCCAGATCCTGTCTCAAAAAAAATAATAATAATAATTTTAAAAAATCACATCTGCTGAGATTCTCACCTCACTGAAAGACCAGTTAGATACTCATTCATGCTTAGGTGTAATATCCAGAGAGAACTTCAAACTCTCCCTTCTTCTCTGATATAAAACACTTTGTGAGGAAAACAGAGAATGAAAAAATAATGGAAGAAAAGCAAGAATCTAGAAAAAATAATGGAAGAAAAGCCTCCACAACAAAGTTCATGAGAAGCATAAGGGGAGAGGGCTCATATAAAACTAAACTGAATTTTGGGAGGCTGTGCAGAAGAATCAATTGAGCCAGGAGCTATGACTGTACCACTGCACTCCAACCTGGACAACAGAGCAAGACTTTATCTCTAAATAAAATAAAAAGTAAAACCAAACAGAAATATTTTGTTTATCTTTGTTTTCCTCAAATCTCTTAACCAGGATGCCCAGAATGGAAAGGGTTTACTTAATAAAAGGCCTTATTTGCCCTTGAGAACCAGCGTGCTACAGCTTTCACGTGTCTTTGAGTATAACGGAGGACACATTTAAAAATAAGAATCCAAATTATAATGGCTCTGAACCCCCACCTTGCAAATTATCAGAATATCAGCCCTCTCTTGAATTTCTTTTCCTTCTCTACTATGAGGGAGTCCCCAGGGGAGGTATCCCCCACATATGCCTAAAATAATTGAACAAAGCATTCATCAGTTTCATTCGTGTCTCTACTTCAGATATTCTTCAGTCCCTGCTGTTCTGGGACACTGGTCTCTCTCTTTAGCCAATTCAACCTTCACCATTGCTTTAGATTTTGGCAGGAAGAAGCACTGCCCTCTCTTCACCAGGACATGACAAACACAGGCCCTTCCCATCAAAGTTTTCCCCAACACAGCTAAGAACAGGTTGTAACTCCTAACAATATTTAGAAAAAAAAGAAAAATCCAAAGTGTAACTTGCAAGTATGATATAGCTACTCTCAAAGTCTCATGGACTATGGAATAGACACAGACCTGGCCTTACTGTCAGGCTTCCATTCTGGTTCATGTGGCTGAAGATAGTTTCACCTCTCCAGCAAGAGTTCCCCTGACAGTGTCTTAGGCATTTACTCCCAATCACTGTGAAGAAAACAACTCTCCTTACCCAGGTTAGGGTCCACTTTCCAAGTCCCATTTTCTGTCCCAGGTGCTATCTCTTCCTAGAATGACTAACCATGGAAATATCTACTTTTCTGGAGGAAACCCCACCCTGCATGCCCAAGGGTATGATCTTGACCTCTGATTCAACAGGGCCATCATTATCAGAACACAACAGTCAACATCAGCACATTTCTCACAAAGGTTGAATTATTCAGTCTTTACACATGGGTCAAGGTAAAGCCTTGTCAAAGCCAGTCCAGTCCCTGTGCATAATTATCTCTCCAGAAGAGCAGTGAAAATCGTGCCTGTCCTTGCTTTCCTATATTCATTAGGTCTCAGTTTCTGCTCTCCAAAGAGCAGGGGCTCAAAAGGACATTCACATCTCCACAGAAATAATAATGCATTGACACATATATGCTCTAAATCTGCAGAGAGGAAACAGATTTTCTGTTCTTCTCTTCAATGTCTGCAGAAGCGGTACTTCTACTCCACACACAAAGATTTGCATATTCAAATGAAGCACTCTGTTTCTCAGTCTAAAGCATTTATATTCAGGTTAATGGTTGCTTTATAGTTTTCTAAGAGTGATACATGTCTACTTGCTTGAATATGAGTAATTAAACAATTCATGTAGTTTTCCCAGAGTAGTCTGCTCTTGAAGAAATGCTCTAGTTTTCCCATTTATCAGGACAGAAAACCACATTCAGTTTAAGAGATAGTTTTTCTACCTAACCTTTAGACCTGTGGTTAGCCCCCATTACATTTAGAAGAGGTGTTTTTTATATGGAAATATAAGCAGTGCACGTGCTTTTTAAAATTCCAAACTACAAACATCTATTGAGCGTTTACTATGTGTTAGGCACTGTGACAATGTTCTAGAATATGTAAGGCATAGCCCAGATATGGGAAAAGGAAATAAATCAAGAAGTTTATTTTAAAAAATTCTTCACAATGTAAGAGAGAGTGTTAGATGTATGTAAATTAGCTATAATACAATACACGGAGCAGGAGAAAAGTACTATAAGAGCACAACAAATGGTATAATTATGTAGGCTTAGTTAGGAGAGACAGTGAAGCCTTACAGAGAAAGCATTTGTGTTGGGCCTTGAGGACTAGAGTAGGGTCTTGATTGTGAAGAAGGCAGCAAAGATGGGTATGGGATGAGGAGTGACATTTAAGTAGAGGAAATTGTATAAGCAAAGACACAGAGGTCCAAATAAGCATGAGTATAGCATGCTCTAGAAACTGCAAGTATCCCTGAATGGATAGCATGTGAGGTGCCTTGGCCAGAAAGAGATGGACAAAAGCCAAATCATCTAGGACCTTCATTGCCATGCTTAGGAGTTTGAACTCTGTTGCATAGTCAGTAGGCAGTCATTGGAGATTTTTAAATAGAGAAGTGACAAGATCAGATCTGTGTTTTAAAATGTAATTTTGATAGCAGTGTAAAGGATTAAATTAGAATACAAAGAAATTATTTGCTGGGGGAAAATGGATTCTGAAAACAATAGAATATCTTTAATGAAGCATCAGAAGCATTTATAATAGGTGTCTCAGATTTGGGTGACAGGCTTTATTATATTCTCCAATTACGACTCATTTTTCTTATATTCCCAGCTAGTTTTCAGCCATTATTCTAGCAACAAACATAAATGAAACAAAGCAAATTAATTAATTTATTCAAAAAAAAGTATTGGTGGTCCAATATGTGCAAGTCCCTAGGCCATATGCTGACAGAATTCCAGAATTCAAAGATGAATAAAACATATCTCCAATCTTCATAGAACTTACAGTCTCATGCAACTGGAAAAATTACTTCAACATTTATTAAATCATCAGTTTATGTAGATTGATATTCAATATACGTTGGCTAAAAAAAGATATAAAGGGGAAAGGCAGGAAATATATGAGAAATAGCCCAAAAAATGTGAGCAAAGAAAATAAATAAAGAAGAAATCAGAATAGCTCATTTTTCTTGGCCAAGTGCCATGGCTCACACCAGTAATCTCAGAACTTTGGGAGGCTGAGGCAGGTGGACTGCTTGAGACCAGGAGTTCGAGACCAACCTGGCCAACATGGCAAAACCCCGTCTCTACTAAAAATACAAGAATTAGTTGGGCATGATGGTGCGTGCCTGTAGTCCCAAATACTTGGGAGGCTGAGGCAGGAGAATCACTTGAACCCAGAAGGCAGAGGTTGCAGTGAGCCGAAATCACGCCACTGCACTCTAGCATAGGCAAGAGAGTGAGACCCTATATTAAAAGAAAAAAAAAACACAAAACAGAAAATAGTGTCAGTTGACCACTTGCTCTGTGAAATGAGATATTTAGTATTTGTATACTTCCTCCTACCTCCGTATTCCAACTCCCAATTTTATTGTTTCTATTATTTCTATTTTGTCAGGGTTTATAATATTTATAGCTTTTGGCAGTCATACAAGGTGACTTCAAAAAGTTTATGACAAAAGGGAATTAAAAGATAAACATAAAAATATAAACTTTCTCAATATAAGCTCCATCAAGTTCAAGGCACTTTTGTAAGTGATGATATCAGCCATTTAGTCCATCCCTAAATGAGCATCTTGGGAATTTAACCATGTCAATGCAGTCTTTTACATTAAAATGTGTGCCCTTTAAAGATAATTTAATATTAGGAAACAAAAAGAAGTTAGAAGGATGGCAAGGTGGGTGCCTAGTGATTTCCCATCAAAACTCTGACAAAATTGCCCTTGTCTGATGAGAGGAATGAGCAGCAGGAATACTGTCATGGTGGAGGAGGAATCTCTGGTGAAGCTTTCCCAGTCTTTTTTTTTTTTTTTTTTTTTTTTTTTTTTTTGCTAAAGCTTTGGCTAACTTTCTCAAAACATTCTCATAATAAGTAGATGTTTTGGTTCTTTGGCCCTTCAGAAAATCAACAAGCAAAATGCCTTGAGAATCCCAAAAAACTGTCGCCATGACCTTTGCTCTTGACTGGTCCACTTTTGTTTAGACTGAACCGTTTCCAATTCTTGGCAGTCATTGCTTTGATTGTGTTTTTGTCTTCAGCACAATCTCGTAAAGCCATGGTAAACTGTTAGAGCCATGTTTCATCTTCTGATACAATTCTTTGAAGAAATCCTTCAGGATCTTGATCCCACTTATTTAAAATTTCCTTTGAAAGTTCTGCTCTTGTCTTCGGTTGATCTGGATGCAATGGTTTTGGGAATCCTCAAGCGGAGAGTTTGCTCAAGTTTAATTTTTCAGTCAGAATTGTATAAACTAAACGAGCTGAGAGGTCTGTGGCATTGGCGATTGTTTCTACTGTTAATCACTGGTCCTCTTCAATTAGGGCATGAACAAGATTAATTTTTTCCTCACAAATTGATGTGCATGGCCTGCCTCTGTGGGCTCTGTTGTCGACATCATCTTGTCCCTTCTTAAAACGAGTTATCCCATTGCAAATTGCTGATTTCTCTGGGACATTTTCCCCATAAACTTTTCATAAAGCTTCAGTGATTTCACCATTCCTCCACTCAAGCTTCCACCATAAGTTTGATGTTTGTTCTTAGTTCAATTTTAGCAGAATTCATGTTCCTCTGATAGGAGCTCTTCTCAAACTGATGTCTTATCCTTTTTAGTGCTTCAAACTAGATCCTGTTCAACATGTTATAAAAGTTATTATAAGTTTATTTTCATGCAAGAAACTTTTGAAATCAAGGCATAGTTTTTTGGGGGTTTTGCTGTTGTTGTTGCTATTGTTTGTTGTTTTTTGAGACAGGGTCTTGTTCTGTTGCTCAGGCTGGAGTGCAGTGGTGCAAGCATGGCTCAACCTCCTGGGCTCAAGTGATCCTCCCACTTCAGCCTCCCAAGTACCTGGGACTACAGTGCATGTCACCACACTCAGCTAATTTTTAAATTTTTTTTTTTTTTTTTGTAGAGTTGAGGGGTCTCGCTTTGTTGACCCAGGCTGGTCTTGAACTCTGGGCCTTAAACAATCCTCCCACCTCAGCCTCCCAAGTAGCAAGGACTACAGGCTTCTAAAGAATAGAGGCAAGGTGAGGAGCCACACCTTACTGCACCAGAATATTCTGTTTCTTTTATTGTCTCCCCCACTTTTTTGTTGAGACAGAGTCTCACTCCGTCATCCAGGCTAGAGTGCAGTGGCAGTCTTGGCTCACTGCAACCTCTGCCTCCCGGGCTCAAGCGAGTCTCATGCCTCAGCCTCCCTAGTAGCTGAGATTACAGGCATGTGCCACCATGCTCAGCTAATTTTTGTATTTTTAATAGAGATAGGGTTTCACCCTGTTGGCCAGGTTGGTCTCAAACTCTTGGCCTCATGTGGTCTACTTGCTTAGGCCTCCCAAAGTGTTGGAATTACAGGTGTGAGCCACCCTGGTTTTCTTGGTTTATTTATTTATTTATTTATTTATTTTTAACATTTCACTTATGTGTAAGGTTTTCTCCTTTGTTGTAGCTGCTGTTTGAACTTTGTCAATGTATTTTTGTTGTTCATTTCATTAGCTATTGGTACACAGAAAAATCTCTGACTTTATCTAATTCTTCTATCCTTACTCAGAAGTTACTTAGCTGAGCTCAACTGGGCTTGAAGCAGTTGCAAATCAAAGATATTTTCATAAAGAGGTTCAAACAGAAGAGAAAGGAAGAATAAACATTCCACAATGCACATGCTAATTATTCAGTAAATGCCTGCAGAATTAATTTCAAAGGTTGCCTGGGCATAGTTCAATTAATTAAAATTGCAAATCATGATTACACCTTATCATTTCACTTTTTCCATTATAGTAATAAGGGAGTATTCACTATATGCCAGAGACTATGGTAAGTACTTTACATATATTATCTAATTGAATTCTCACAATAGTGTGGTTAGATTGTGCTACTGTTATCATCCCCATTTTATAGATGAGGAACTTTCAGTGCAATGAGACTAAATAACTTGTTGAAAGAACACAGCTATCAAGAGGCAAGACCTGGACTCATGTCCAAGTGTCTGGTGCCAAACACTGTGTTTTTAACAACTACATTACACAGCCTTCATTTTCAGGAATTTAGTGGAAAGAGCATTGAATGTGGAGTCAGAATACCTGAATACAAGCCCCAGCTCTAACATTCTATGCTATGTAATCTTGGCAAGTCATTTAAATTCTGTTTCTCATTTGTAAAATGGGGATTATAATGCCTTCTCTGGTTGTTCTGAGAATCATAAGACTTTTGCTTAAAAATGGCAGGTTGAACGCACGCATTTACCTCTGCTGTCATACTGAACCACTGAAGCAACAGTAAAGTGATGTTTAAAAGGCTTTAGCCAGGTCAGGTGAGGTGGCTCATGCCTATAATCCTAGCACTAGGGAAGGCTGAAGCAGGTGGATCCCTTGAGCTCAGGAGTTTGAGACCAGATTGGGCGATGTGGTGAAATCCAATTTCTACAAAAATTACAAAAATAAGCACCTGGTGGTGCACAGCTGTAGTCCCAACTACTTGAGGGGCTGAGGCAGGAGGATCCCTTGAGCCTGGGAGGTGGAGGTTGCAAAGAGCCAAGATCATGCCACTGCATTCCAGCCTGGGCGACAAAGAGAGACTCTGTCTCAAAAAAAAAAAAAAAGAAAAGAGAAAGAAAAAGAAAAAAATAAATAATAAATAAAAGGCATAAACCTAAAAGACCAATTTAATGGAAAGGAGCCACAACAACAACATTTTGCAATCCAGAAAGCTTATGGATGAGTAATAATGGACTGAGCAAACCCAAGAAAGCTGAATCCAAAACTAGCAGGGGAAAGCTGAGAAGCAACCTGATCTGCACTGTAGAATGCACAAAATATTTAGAAATTGATTCACCCAGTTCTTTTGGAAATGAAGGTAGAATTGAAAACAGGAGGACTGTTAGAAAGTCAATTTAAGAAGCAATTCCCTTCTCTGACCCTGTGCAGCCAAGAGACTTCTTTTCTTCACCCCGTCAGAAAACTGAAGGGTAATTCTCTGGAGAGACTAAAACAGAATTTCTGAACCAGAATGGGGTCGCCAGAAATTTAAGAAATATCTCTAACATAAAATATAGAGACTAAAACAAAAGGAAAAGAGGCAACTTGGAGAAGAGAAAAACTAAGTAGGCAAAAGAAAAATTTCAAAATGGAAATTACTAGTAAATATCCTAATAGTGATAGAAGATCTTGCATCCAGTAAATAAGTCTGGGATGCCATTTAGAAAAATAGGGGAAAAATGCATTCTGAGAATTAAAAATAACATTTGCAAATGGAAAATAAAATAGGATAAGTGAAAAATAAAACTAAATAGAAATAGGATGAGAGTGCCAGACATGGTGGCTCACATCTATAATCCCAGTCAGCACTTTGAGAGGCTAAGATGGGAGGATGGCTTGAACTCAGGAATTTGAAACCAGCCTGGGCAACATAGTGAGACCCTGTCTCTACAAAATAAAAATTTTAAAATTAGCCAGGTGTGGTGGGACGTGCCTGAGCACAGGAGGTCAAGGCTGCAGTGAGCTGGGATCATGTCACTGCACTCAAGCATGTGGGCGATAGAGCAAGATCCTGCGTTAAAAAAAAAAAAAAAAAAGGCTGGGTGTGGTGGCTCATGCCTGTAATCCCAGTACTTTGGGAGGCCGAGGCAGGTGGATCACCTGAGGTCAGGAGTTCCAAGACCAGCCTGGTCAACCTAGTGAAACCCCGTCTCCACTAAAAATACAAACAATTAGCTGGGTGTGGTGGCAGGTGCCTGTAATCCCAGCTACTCGGGAGGCTGAGGCAGGAGAATCACTTGAACCTGGGAAGGCAGAGGTTGCAGTGAGCCAAGATCGCGCCACTGCACTCCAGCCTGGGCAATAAGAGTGAAACTCCGTCTCAAAAAAAAAAAAAAAAAAAAAAGGGAAAAATGGAGGGCAAAAAATTATCAAAGGCATAATTCAAGAAAATTTCCCATCATTAAGGGCATGAATTTCCAAATTTAGAGTGACTACCACGTGTCCAGCACAATGGATAGAAACAAATCCACACCATAACATACCACTGTGAAATTTTAGAACACTAGGAACAAAAATAAGCTTCCAGAAAAGGAAAAAAAAAAAAGTTACAAAAAGCATTAGAGTTACATTGAACTTCTCAACAGCAACGTTGGAATCAAGAAAATAGTAGAACAGCACTTACAGATTCTGAGGAAAATTATTTCCAATCTAGAATTCTATACCCAAATACACTACTCTTGAGTAAAAAGACACTTTTAGGCATGTAAGAACTCAATATCTAATATCTTTTTTTTTTTTTTTTTTTTTTTTTTTTTGAGACGGAGTCTCGCTCTGTCGCCCAGGCTGGAGTGCAGTGGCCGGGTCTCAGCTCACTGCAAGCTCCGCCTCCCGGGTTCACGCCATTCTCCTGCCTCAGCCTCCGGAGTAGCTGGGACTACAGGCGCCCGCCACCTCGCCCGGCTAGTTTTTTGTATTTTTAGTAGAGACGGGGTTTCACCATGTTAGCCAGGATGGTCTCGATCTCCTGACCTTGTGATCCGCCCGTCTCGGCCTCCCAAAGTGCTGGGATTACAGGCTTGAGCCACCGCGCCCGGCCCTAATATCTTATACTCATATATACCCTTCTTCAGGAAGCTTTTGAGGAATGGGCTCCCCAAAAATGTCAGAGCAAACAAAGACAAAAGAAATAAGAATACATGGTAGATTGTGTATTATGTCGCCTGTAATCCCAACATTTTGGGAGGACAAAGTGGAAGGATCACTTGAGCTCCAGAGTTCAAGACCAGCCAGGGCAATATTGTGTGGTGTGGCACACACCTATAGTCCCAGTTACTCGGGAGGCTGAAGTGGGAGGATCACTTGAGCTGAGGAGCTCAAGGCTGCAGTGAGCCAAGATGATGCCACCGTACTCTACCCTAGGTGACAGGGCAAGACCCTATCTCACAAAAAAATAAAAATAAAAGATTGTGTTATGTCTTCAAATATTGACTGCCGTCTCTATTTCTACCTACCCTACTGACATTAAACTTGACCACTGATTTGGTTTGAACAATAGAATGTTTAAGTGAAAACATGTATATTATTGACCTTTTTTTTCCCAAAAGACTGGCATGGCCCAGATGAAGCTTGCTCCTGGGTCCTGGGAAGAAGCCAACATGGAGTAGAGGATGCAGCCAACCCACAGAGGATGTCTAATGAAAGTGAGAAATAAATCTTTTTTGTTGTAAGCCACTCACATTTTGGAGTCATTCTTGAAAAAAAAAAGTATCAAAATCTGACTAATACACATAGCATCCTAGAAACAGGATCTAACACAGAAAGAGGTAATGTAAATTCTCAGAATAATGGTGAGGTTTGATCCCAGAATAACAGCTGTGAAGGTAGTCTAGAAAATAATCAAGGTCAGAATGGAGACAATCAGATTGCTCCCAGGTGTTTCCGAGAAGACGAAATTCATAGACTACCTAATATGCCCGACTATGTAGTAATGAGAAAAAATACACTTTTCGGGGAGAATTTGGTTATACGTTAGTGATAATTGTATTAAAACAAAGTAAGAGAAAATAAAAACAAAGCTTGTATTAACTTTAGGAAAAACAAAAAGTTGTATAAGAAAGGAAAAGTAATCATAGCACATGTATAAGAATTTACATAATCATCATAATATACTTATTACTAATTTAACTGACATTACTATATTGGGATAATGGATAGAAAAGTATGTGTGATTGGGGTATGCTGGGGGTTGGAGTAGTTGAAAGAAATAATATATCTTTCATAGATGACACTTCAATTTTAAAAAATCAAGAAATAGCAGTACATGCCAGGCACAATGACTCATGTCTGTAATCCCAGCATTTTGGGAGACCAAGACAGGAGGATTGCTTGAGCTCAGGAGTTCAAGACCAGCCTGGGCAACATAGCAAGACCTCATCTTTACTAAAAATTAAAAAAAGAAAATTAGCCAGGTGTGGTGGTGTGTACCTGTAGTCCCAGGTACCCGGGAGGTTGAGGTAGGAGAATCACTTAAGCCTGGGACGTCGAAGCAGCAGTGAGCCATGATCATGCCACTACACTCCAGCCTGGGCTACAGAGTGAGATCCCATCTCAAAAAAACACAAAAAAACGAAAAACAGAAATAACAGTAAAAGCATATTATTTAGAAGTATTGAGACAAATACAAAATAAATAGCTAAAATAGCTAAAAGTTATTATGGGGGTGGAGGAGGGGGTATAGGAGGCAGAAATTGAAGCCTAGGGAATTGATTTTTTTGTTTTGTCTTGTTTTGTTTTGTTTCGAGGCAGGGTTTCACTCTGTTGCCCAGGCTGGAGTGCAGTGACCCAATCCCAGCTCATTGGAACCTCTGTTTCCCAGAATTAAGTGATCCTCCCACCTCAGCCTCCCAAGTAACTGGGATTATAGGCATGAGCCACCATGCCCAGCCCTGATTTTTTCTTTTTTTGTAATAGGCCTTGTAGAACTATTTGACTCCTAAACTATGTACATGCTTAGTTTTGACTAAAACAAACAAACATTCCAGCACAGAGGCACCTTGAGGCTTAAGAATTCGAAAGACACAAAAGAAACAATTTGATAAATCAATACGACACACATTTACAAACCAGCCAAAAAAAAAAAAAAAAAAGGAAGAAGAAAAGAAAAAGGAAAAGGAGAGAGTTTGAAAGTACTTTGTAAACTCTAAAACACAAGGAACAAGTTAGAAGACTCGGTAGCATGGAAGCAAGAGAACATTGATAAGAGTATGGACTCTAGGTTCCAATAATCCAAGTTTACACTCTAGTTCTGCTATATAACAGCTGTGTGACCTTGCAAATGCTGCTAAGTCTCAGTTTCCTTATTTGTAAAACAGGTATAATAATAGTCCCTCTCTATGAGAAACTGTGAGAGTAAAATGAGATAAGCCTTTGCACAAAGAAAACATTGGAAAGTTTTAGCTACTATTAATCTCTTGTCCCTTCATCTTCTCTGTAGATTAATAGACATTAAATGGAGGACTAAAATAGTTTAAGGGAAAATCTAAACCAAAAATCTGAGATGATACACAAACTGGAGAACCAGCATCTGAGCACCTGAAAACAGTGATTGTTATGTTATCACTTCAGGAGTGTAATTGGTGAGCCAATTGCCTTAGAGCTACAGCTATTCATGCCTTCTTCTGTCCCCTTTCCTTTCCTTTTCCTTCTTCATCCTGACCATTGTCATTATCATCATCTTTTAATGCTTACTGAGCATTTCATTCATTCAGCAAATATTTATTGAATGCCTAATGAGCTTCTTTTAGTCTCTGATTCCCATATGCTCAGCTGATTTAGCTACATTATTTAGACAACAGGTTAAGACTATAGCTATGGAAAGGAACGTTTTTTCTGCAACAAGAAGTAGGTGTGATCAGTAACAAGTAAGGAGGCAAATTAATCTAAGAGCAACCACAGGGCATCCAACTCTCACAGAAGGTCATTTTCCTTTATAACTAGTGCAATTCTCCTTCCAAACACCATTCCATTTCCCTAATCTGGTAATCACAAAATGTGATTTTTCCAATTAAGTTTTTATGTTATTTTAAATACACTTGGTTCTTCCTTGAATTCTAGGGAGCAAGTTTTTTTGTTTGTTTGTTTTGAGACTCTGTCACCTAGGCTGGAGTGCAGTGATGAGACCTCGGCTCACTGCAACCTCCGCCTTCCGGGTTCAAGCAATTCTCCTGCTTCAGCCTCCGAGTAGCTGGGATTGCAAGCATGTGCCATCATGCCCAGCTAATTTTTGTATTTTTAGTAGAGATGGGATTTCATCATGTTGCCCAGGCTGGTCTCAAACTCCTGGGCTCAAGCGATCCACAGCCTTGGCCTTCCAAAGTGCTGGGATTACAAGCATGAGCCACCGCACCCACCAGAATGTAGTTATTTTTGATGTTGCTGTTGTTGTTTTTTCTACCCATCACTCAGAGATGTTGCCAGGGCTGAGGCATTCTTTTTTTTTTTTTTTTTTTTTTTGAGACGGAGTCTTGCTCTGTCACCAGGCTAGAGTGCGTTGGCGCGATCTTGGCTCACTGCAACCTCCACCTCCTGTGCTCAAGTGATTCTCCTATGTCAGCCTCCTGAGTAGCTGGGACTACAGGCACACGCCACCACACCCAGCTAATTTTTGTATTTTTAGTAGAGACGGGGGTTTCACAATATTGGCCAGGCTGGTCTCGAACTCCTGATCTTGTGATCCACCCACCTCAGCCTCCCAAAGTGCTGGGATTACAGGCATGCGCCACTGCACCCAGCCCGGACCGAGGCATTCTTGAGGACCATGAGGCATTCTTAAGGACCACCATTCCTTCACTGAGAGAGTACCCAGAGTTAAATGGTACTTTCTGTGACTCAAAGTTTAAAAGACAAAAGAATGCTTGAAGAACTGCCTCAGTGTCCTTTACACACATCCAGTTGTTCTTTTCTACCCCCCACTCCCAGCCTCTTTTATCCTTCTTATCCATACAGCTGAGCCCTTTGGACCTGAAGTTTCCACCCAACCCATCCCTAGGACCATCCTGACTAGTCTTTATCCCAACACCCAGTGTAAACTTGCCATTGCTGCTCTGGTTCTGGTCTTATGCTACAATTTCAACAGAGTTCAGATTTCTGAGATCTAGCCCCTGCTTCTGGTATCTGAGCTCCTTTTTGATTCCTTTAATTGGCTCTCTTGTCTTAATACACCATGAAATCACAGTCCCTCAGAGATGGAGTCCAATATGCTCCTACTACTCTCCCATTGCAGATTCTGCTATTTGCAACATCCCTTACTTAAATAACAGGCTGTTTATCAGGATCTCTGAATATTCCTTCTTCTTGGTTACCCATCACTGTGCTATCCATTTTAGAAAAATTCTCTAGCTCCAAGTTATTCCTCCTTCTTGTCAACAACTTCCCAGGCTACCCTCCCTTTTGATGTGTACCACTGAGGCTGAACTTCCTTCTAGAACCTGCAGCTGGGTTCATCTTATACTTGTCTTGACCCAGTGTACCTTGTCCACCTATAGTTAATCAGAACATACTGTCCCTGTCCTAAGATAAGACAGTCATTCAACCAACCTACTGGGCAGAACGTAATTCTCATAAGGAAGTAGGAGGTCTGAATTCTGAGATCAAGGCTACTTGTACATACATAGCTCTTATATACATATATACACATAACCCATATATACACCATACCATTCCTTACCTACATTGCTATCTGCTTGTGAAAAGCCAGACATATTTCTATTTCCCTAATTTTGAGTCACTGACTGGATTTGAAAGGATATTGCACTAATAAAATAATTAGTTCCATTGGCAGAGATTTCAAGGAAATACAAGGTTTTGCAAATGGGGTATAATAATGACTAATGCAACTTACTATAAGCTAGGCCCTGTTTTAAGTGCTTCATATAAACTAACTCATTTAATCCTCATAACTATCCAGTGAAGTAGGTACTGTTATTATCCGCATTTCACAAATAAGAAAATTAAAGTAAGGGAGGAGACCACCCCTCATATCATCTTATGCCCAATTTCTGCCTCCAAAGAAAGAAGTAAAAACTAAAAGCCAGAAATGAAACCAAAGGCAGACAGCCCGGGCGCCGCACCCTGGGCCCGGCAGTTAAAGATCGACCCCTGACCTAATTGGTTCTGTTATCTATAGATTACAGACATTGTATAGAAACGCACTGTGAAAATCCCTATCTTGTTTTGTTCCGATTTAATTACCGATGCATGCAGCCCCCAGTCTAGTACCCCCTGCTTGCTCAATCAATCACGACCCTCTCACACGCACCCCCTTAGAGTTGCGAACCCTTAAAAGGGACAGGAATTGCCCACTTAGGGAGCTCGGCTCTTGAGACAGAAGTGTTGCCCATGCCCCCGGCTGAATAAACCCCTTCCTTCTTTAACTCAGTGTCTGAGGAGTTTTGTCTGAGGCTTGTCCTGCTATAAAAGCACAGAGGCTGGGTATGGTGGCTCACGCCTGTAGTTCTAGCACTTCGAGAGGCTGAGGCAGGAGGATCACTTGAGGCCAAGAGTTCAAGACCAGCCTGGGAAACATAGCGAGACCTCATCTCTAAAAAGTAATAACAATTTTTTTTTTAAATTTGAGACAGAGTCTCATCCTGTCGCCTAGGCTGGAGTGTAATGGCACAATCTCAGCTCAGTGCAACTTCCACCTCCTGGGCTCAAGCGATTCTCCTGTCTCAGCCTCCCCAGTAGCTGGGATTACAGGCACCTGTCACCACGCCCAGCTAATTTTTATATTTTTAGTAGAGAGGTTCACCATGTTGGCCAGGCTGGTCTTGAACTCCTGACCTCAGGCGATCCATCCACCTTGGCATCCCAAAGTGCTGGGATTACAGGTGTGAGCCACTGGGCCCAGACGAAAAAATAATAATAACAATAATTTTTTTTGAACGCTTAAAGCACAGAGAGCTCGAGTAATTTACCAAAGGTCATACAGTTAGAAGAACTGGGTATTGAACCTAAGCAATCCTAGAGGACTACTGTGCTCTACTGCTTCTGATCTTTACATCCTCCTTCAAACTGGATTTTGTAGTCCTTAAAGTTCAAACTGATTACTCTCAGTGAATCAAGGAACTCCTAGTGCATTTGGCACTGTCTTCATAATACATTTGCTGATGTAAACAGGAAAGCAACCAATTACCAGTAAAGTGTGTTTTGTTTTTATTATTATTATTATTATTATTTTGAGATGGAGTTTTGTTCTTGTCGCCCAAGCTGGAGTACAACGGCATGATCTCAGCTCACTGCAATCTTCACCTCCTGGGTTCAAGCTATTCTTCTGCCTCAGTCTCCCTAGTAGCTGGGATTACAGGTGTCTGTCACCATGCCTGGCTAATTTTTGTATTTTTAGTAGAAACAGGGTTTCATCATGTTGGCCAGGCTGGTCTCGAACTCCTGACCTTGGGTGATCTGCCCGCCTTGGCCCCCCAAAGTGCTGGGATTGCAGGCATGAGTCACTGTGCCCAGCTGTTTTGTATTTATTAAACAATACTATAAAATTCTGATGAAATCCCTATTGTAATTCGGACTTGATGTTTCTTTTTTTGATCTTCAGAAACTGGTCCAGCTGTTTCTCCAGCTGCCTGGTAATTCAACGGGAACAAAATCAGTGAATCAGTTCAAATTCTTAATTCTGAAAAGAATGCATTTCCTTTTGTCTTCATAAGACACCTACATTTAAATTACAGTGCAAAAGCAATCAGGCGCTGTGCGGTCAAATTTACATAATTAGTGTCAGGGGTCTAAAGCAGAAGCAAAAGGGGGCTAGAAATGGATGGAGCTGATAGAGCTGATTATTCCATCCATCTTAGAATCTATTCAAATCTTTTATAATGGAGACATTAAATTGCTGTGCATGTCTCCTTTGTCTCTCTATATTAACGGGGTTTAATTAAGTTAAAGAAAGCTAATTTAACCATAAGTGTTGCATGTTTAGATCTATACTTTTTGGTTTAGAACATGCATGGTAAAACATGTGCCCATGTTGCAAAAGATTTCGTGCCAGTCAGCATTTCTTTGTGACCCATTTGCTCACAGAGCCTGCCACATCTGTCATACTAAACAGCCAGTTCATCTACTGGAAGGCTAATCTTAATAATTTAAGCAAAATTTTCAGAGGCCAAATACCTGCAGTGAATGTGGCATGTGTTCTTCATAGAATTTAGCCATTCTATGTATAGAGACATAGACATATTTCTTAAGACAGCAATAATTGTAGGCTACTGAATCCCACTCAAATTAGTTCAAGTATCAGGGGATGATGTGTATTGAAAAGATACACAAATAACTTATAAAACCAAAACTATGAGGACAGTCGGGTTTCATAAGGGATTTGACGTGGAACTTGAAAGTCACAAACTGAAGATATTATTTTCATCTCCTCTAGGCTACATAATGTCTTCTCTCCTTTCTTTGAAGATTGGCTTTTTCTGCTTCGGCATCCCCTTTTGGTAGAAAATGGCAGTCAGCCCCAGCTCTTCATTATCTAACAGTTCCAGTGCCCAATATAAACAAACCAAGGACTCTGTATCCCAATTCCAAACTCCCAGGAGAAAGAATGTAATTAAGTCAGGTGTCTACCTCTTATTCAATCAGCTGTGGGTAGAGGAGCAACATCATACAGTCACTGGGTTGCTTTCTCCACATGAGGAATTGTAGTGAGCCAGCATTCTAAAAAGGATTCACAACACATTGTTGCCATTCTTTGAAATGAGAGATAAGGAGGTAATGCATATGTTAATTAGCTTAATTGGGCCATTCCATAATATTTCAAAACACCATGTTGTATATGATAAATAAATACAATTTTGTTTTGTTTCTGAGATGGTGGTCTCAGGCTGGCCTTGAACTTTTGGGCTCAAAGGATCCTCCCACCTCAGCCTCCTAAGTAGCTGGGACTACAGGCATGCATCTCTACATCTGGCTGATACATAACATTTTTGTCAATTAAAAAATTAAAAAGAAATTTTAAAAATTAGAGATAATGAATTGCAGATACTTAGCGTTTAAGCTCTTTAGGATCCACATTTTGTCCATCTTCACATCTCAAATCCATTCTGGTCTCTACTAATAACCCGCAACACTTGATTTTTTTCACTTCTGGATCTGCCAAAATCATCAACCAAGTGTTGACAAGATAGTTGTGAGCATTTGTCAACTTGTACAACTGATGCTGACTCTCCTTGTGGAGAATTTCCTGGAAATTTTATGCTTATGCTTCAAGAAATTTCACAAGTAATGCCTGCAAATATCTCCACCTTGCCCTTGAGTTAGGTGCTCAGTGACCAAAATTAACATCAGGAAAGCCAGTCCACGTCTTTTAGTTTTAACCTCCAAATAAATGAGACCAATGTGAATACCATCTGAGTGTGAAAATGTGTAAAAGAAAAAATCAAGGTGATACCCTTATTAACACATTATAATTTTGACTTCCAACCTGAAAATGAGCCACTTCATTAAAATATAGCCATAACCAGAGGTTGCAGTGAGCCGAGATTGCGCCATTGCATTCCAGTCTAGGCGACAAGAGTGAAACTCCATCTTAAAAAATATATATAGCCATACCATTGTCAATTCCAAGTGACATTTCAGGGAAGAATAAGTGGTGACCCATCTAATGACCAAATTCAGTCACAATAATCCCATGTTACTGTAATTTAGCCCAAGCCTCTTTCCATGCAAAGAAAGAGAAAGTGCCCTCCTAATTGTTTTTAATTTTCTTTAATTTTTAACTTTTACATGCTATATGAAAGTTCCCTTCTGGCATCTAGAGTTTCCTAGGTATAGGAGATAAAGATCTCATGCTGAATGGCTTTTTTAACTCACTCAATAAGAACTTAGAATTTTAGGAGTTGAGCTAGAGATGATTTCCAAATGCATCTGTGCAGAAAACGCTGATTATGGATACTAGTCCAGGAATAACCACAGCCATTTTTTGGCCTTCCTAGGTTTTCCAAATGACTCATAAAGGACCTTCTAAATTCAAATAGTGTGTCATGAAATGGGAATGATAAAATACAGAAAGTGGACATTGCTGTCTCTTCTTGATGAATGCAGCTTTTTGTTACCTGATATGAGGCCAGAACAGCCCGTCTAAAACAGGAGTGAGTTGTACTCCCTGCCAGCCACTTCCTGTGCTCCCTGCTGTTTCTCCGCTATTTGTGTGACTTCTCCCTGGGGGAAGCAATGCTGCTTTGTCTTTGAGAATGTCTGGTCTAGTGGTTCTTAATCCTGTCTGCAAATTAGAATTACCTGGGAACCGTTAAAAAAATATATATATATATATATATATATACATATATATATACACACACATATAAACTGGGAACTGTTAAAAAAATATATATATGTTAATTGCACCAATTAAATTAGAATTTCTGGGAACTAGAGTTGGATATCAGTGTTTTTAAAAAGCTCTCCAAAAGTTTTAAATGTGCCACTAGAGCTGAGAACCCCCTCAATTAGATTTGATGAAGATAACCTGACCATTATAGACCAATGTTATGCAACCTTTATTTCATTATCACCTCTCAAGGAGCCTTTTTAGACATTTTCCCTAATCATTCCCCCCTAAATTTTTAATATATAGTATATCTATTTGTGTACTGTATATACAATAACATCTGTGTGTTTTGTTTTCGTTTTTTTTTTTATTTGGGGGGCTCAAAAATCCTCCTGTGTCAGTCTCTCAAGTAGCTGGGATTACAGGTGCAGGCCACTACACCTGCCTAATTGTCTTATTTTTTGTTAAGGGATAAGTGCTCACTATGTTGCATGAGCCACCACACCCAGCACATCTGACTTTTATAACATTAAAAAAAAAAAAAAAAAGGCCTGGCATGGTGGCTCATGCCTCTATCCCAGCGCTTTGGGAGGCCAAGGCAGGTGGATCATTTGAGGTCAGGAGTTCGAGACCAGCCTGGCCAACATGGTGTAAACCTGTCTCTACTAAAAATACCAAAAAAAAAAAAGAAAAAAGAAAAAATTAGCTGGGCATGGTGGCACTCGCCTGTAATCCCAGCTACTCAGGAGGCTGAGACAGGAGAATTGCTTGAATTCAGGAGGCAGAGTTGCAGTGTGCTGACATCATGCCACTGCACTCCAGCCTGGATGACAGTGAGACTCTGTCTCAAAAAACAAAAAACAAAAAACAAACAAACAAAAAAAACCAGTATGAAGCCTGGGCAACAAAATGAGACCCCCATCTCTACAAAAAGTCAAAAAAAAAAATTAGATGGGCATGGTAGTACACACCTGTGGTCTCAGCAACAGGAGAGGCCAAGGCAGGAGGATTGCTTGAGCCTAGGAGGTCAAGGCTGCAGTGAACAGTGTTCACACCACTGCCCTCCAGCCTGGGCGACAGAGAAAGACCCTGTCCCAAAAAATTTAAAACAAAGAGTATGACTTTTTTGCCTTCAAGAACCAATTTTTGGCTAGGCATGGTGGCTCATTCCTGTAATCCAGCACTTTGGGAGGCCAAGGTGGGCAGATCACCTGAGGTCAATTGTTCAATACCAGCCTGGCCATCATGGTGAAACCCCATTGCTACTAAAAATACAAAAAAAAAAAAAAAAAAATCAGCTGACGCGGTGACGGGCACTGGTAATCCCAGCTTCTTGGGAGGCTGAGGCAGGAGAATTGTTTGAACCCAGGAGGTGGAGGTTGCAGTGAGCCAAGACCATGCCATTGCACTCCAGCCTGGGCAACAAGAACAAAACTCCGTCTCAAAAAAAAAAAAAAAAAAAAAAAAAAAAGAGAGCGAGAGAGAGAACACAGTGGGCATTTCTTTGTTATGGTTCTTCTAACACTGTGACAATGAGCCCAACACTTGCATTATTAACAAGAATGCTTTTAGTAGATTCTCCTAATTATCTCTGGGATCACATCAGGTTTTCTTTATTGGCTTTTAACTGGGTTTCATATTTCCAGTCTGAAGTTTGGGTGTACCCATTGACTAAATTATATAGCCTGAGCAAAACTTGTTTTAGCTTCAAACCTAGAAAATGCAGGTCAATTCAACATCCCTGGGTTTTTGTTGTTGTTTTTGTTTATCAATAAAAGTTCTGCCAGGACTATATAAGATGTCTAAGCCTTATGAAGGCAATAGTCAGGATTTTTCCCGTTACAAACCATGATCATTGGATATATTGCCAAGTACTGTAATCTAGAATGAAATTTGGATACAGTATGCAAAAAAAAAAAGTGGAACTTCATAGTTGAAATCAGGCACATCATTTAGAAGTAGCCAGGGGTCACTAAAAGAAATAATGCTAGGCCGGGTGCAATGGCTCACACCTGTAATCCCAGCACATTGGGAGGCCAAGGCGGGCAGATCTCGAGGTCAGGAGATCAAGACCATCCCGGCTAACACGGTGAAACCCTGTCTCTATTAAAAACACAAAAAAATTAGCCGGGCATGGTGGCGGGCACCTGTAGTCCCAGCTAACTCTGGAGGCTGAGGCTGGAGAATGGTGTGAACCCAAGAGGCAGAGCTTGCAGTGAGCCGAGATTGTGCCACTGCACTCCAGCCTGGGTGACAGAGCGAGATTCCATCTCAAAAAATAAAATAAAATAAAATAAAATAATGCTTGTGGAAAGTAAAGATTTAACTTAAACTGATTGACATTATGATTCAAAGTATTTAATATGATATTTCTCTCAATTGTTGTTGTAATTAGGTACAGCAATTCCCATTAGTTACCAAAAGACTGTCTAAACTACAAAGTTGGTCTAAGAGCTTGGCAGCTTTTAGAAAGGCTCTTGATTAGAAAAAAAAAGCTGGTTCTTGGTCCTGTGTTCTAGGCTCTATACCAATTACTTTGAAGGACCCCAAACAGTAGATCACATCACAATAGATCCATAATAATTAGAGATGTATCTTGCATTTTAGATAAAATACATTTAGAGATGTAAATTCTATCATGTGTTTCCCACATACTTCTTTCTCTGTGATTTGTTTAGGTTTACCCTGGGAACAAACCTTCACTCTTAGTAACTGTCCCTCACACAACCCTTTTCTGTCATAGTCCATTCCTTGCCTCTGCTTCTTCCCCTGCCCCTATCCCTGCTGCAATGATCTCAAGGATTTGAGGAGACTAAGAGGTTTTCTTTCTACAATTCCATCACTTACTACTTTCCTCAGTTCTGTCCTCTCCTAGGTCATGGAGAAGCAAATTCCTGAGTGTCACAGAGAAGGGTCATTCTCTCAGGATCCTAAAGATGTCACCAGTAACAAACGTTTTATTCTAGTGGATATATGATCTCACATAGAAAGTCTAAAAAGCATTCTCCTCACCATATGTTGCTAGAATTTAATGACCAAAACAGGAGCATCTGTGCTTTTTATCACCTGTTCCTGCTGGAAATCTACAAGGTTGGGAAACTCAAACATGATCTCCCCAACTCTTTTTGGGGAAGGGCATTATTGAAAGATCCAGGTCTTTTCTAGTAGCCTAGAGACTTCTGGAGCCATGAGGGATACTGTAGAAACCCTTGAATTGACTGGGTCCAGATTATTGTGGAGAGAAGATTTTCTGCATGACCCAATTGGATGCACACTTTCTCAAAACTGGACCCTAGCTCTTCCAGTTCCTCCATGGAGATAGGAAATTGATAGACGGTTTCTAGGCGGCAACCCGCTGCCCTGTGCTTCCTTTAGTTCTCTCTGTCCCTAACCTATTTCCTACTGTTTATCCACACAGTTACAGCACTATCTGGTGCAGTTCTTTGCTCACTTTTGGTTTTTCTCGTGAATCGGGAAGCTGGCTTTGACCTGGCATTTCAGTACCAGGACTAATTGAGTCACTGGGAGGATGATTTGAATATTCATAGTCGACTCTGGGCAATCACTGTCTGGCCATGGGGAGATTGTTGAAGAGTAAGCAATACTGCCGCCTTCTGGAAGACAATAGTTATATTCTTGTGGCAGAAATGGCAACAAAGGAAAGAAACCTCTGCTTTTTTTTTTTTTTTTTTTAATTATACTTTAAGTTCTAGGGTACATGTGCATAACGTGCAGGTTTGTTACATATGTATACTTGTGCCATGTTGGTGTGCTGCACCCATCAACTCGTCAGCACCCATCAACTCGTCATTTACATCAGGTATAACTCCCAATGCAATCCCTCCCCCCTACCCCCTCCCCGTGATAGGACCCGGTGTGTGATGTTCCCCTTCCCGAGTCCAAGTGATCTCATTGTTCAGTTCCCACCTATGAGTGAGAACATGCGGTGTTTGGTTTTCTGTTCTTGCGATAGTTTGCTGAGAATGATGGTTTCCAGCTGCATCCACGTCCCTACAAAGGACACAAACTCATCCTTTTTGATGGCTGCATAGTATTCCATGGTGTATATGTGCCACATTTTCTTAATCTAGTCTGTCACTGATGGACATTTGGGTTGATTCCAAGTCTTTGCTATTGTGAATAGTGCCGCAATAAACATACGTGTGCTGCTTTTTTTTTTTTTTTTTTTTTTTTTTTTTTGAGAGGAAGTCTCGCTCTTGTCCCCCAGGCTGGAGTGCAATGGCGCGGTCTCAACTCACTGCAACCTCCACCTCCCAAGTTCAAGCAATTCTCCTGCCTCAGCCTCCTGAGTAGCTGGGATTACAGGCGCCTGCCACCATGCCTGGCTAATTTTTCTATTTTTAGTAGAGACGGGTTTTCACCATGTTGGCCAGGCTGGTCTCGAACTCCTGACCTCAGGTGATCTGCCTGCCTCGGCCTCCCAAAGTGCTGGGATTACAGGCGTAAGCCACTGTGCCCGGCCTTAATCTGTGCTTTTCTACTTTGTACTTTTTTGAATTGTTTGAATTTTGCTATTTGCATGAATGAATCTTGTTTTAAAATAAATTTAGCCCATTAGAAAATTAATTAAATTAAATTAAATTTCAAAAAGTGAAAAAAAATCTAGGATATTTTAAGATATCCTAAAAAATATTCTGTTGTTTAAGTCATTTAAAGTTTGCCCTGGCTCCACCTCTATCTCTGTAAGTTTAACCATTTGAAATATTTTCTTCATTAGTAAAATGTGGGAGGTGAATTTGATGACACTTAAATTACAATTATTGCTCTATATTGTCCAACTAAACTTTTCCCAACCTTCTTTTATCAGATATAGTAATCAATGTGTATGTAACCCACATAACAGAAAAATGAAAACCTTTTAGTAATGAGGTTAAATCAAAACAGGGTCATTCTAACCTGATGGTTCTTAGACATAGCTGCACATTAGAATCCATCTGCGGAGATTTAAAAATTCCACTTTCTGATCCTCACCCCAGACCAATTATATTAGACTCTCTGGTGTGGGTCTCGGCAATAGGCATCTTTTAAAAGCTTCTCAAATGATTCCAAAGTGCAACTAAGATTGAGAATTACGCCAGTTAAATTGTTGCCTGATCTAAAAAACATCTCCTTTACAGAGCTTAAAATTACACTACAAAATCATTGTCACTTGAGTTAATGACTGTCCTTTTCTCAACTGTAAATATGCATAAAGATTAAACAAATGCTTTGATTCAAATTAGCTTAGTAAGAGCACTTTCTTCCTAACGCCTAGCTAAGGTGAGCTTCTTGAAGAAGTTGAAAGTTTAAACAGAGTTAGAAACGACTGAGTGCGGTGGCTCACACCTGTAATTCCAGCACTTTGGGAGGCCAAGGTGGGCAAATCACTTGAGGTCAGGAGTTCAAGACAAGCCTGGCCAACATGGTGAAACCCTGTCTCTACCAAAAATACAAAAAAAATAGCCAGACATGGTGGTGTGCGCCTGTAGTACCAGCTACTAAGGAGGCTGAGGAAGAAGAATTGCTTGAACCTGAAAGGTGGAGGTTGCAGTGAGCCAAGGTCACACCATTGCACTCCAGCCTGGGCAACAAAAGCAAAACTCTTCCTCAAAAAAAAAGAACGGAGTTAGAAAAAAAGACACCTCATTTTGGAGTACACTATATCATGAAATACTTTCAGAGAAATAAGGTCTGAAAGACTGCAAGAAGGAAAGCAACAAGCAATTAGAAACCATCATGTGGACACCAGGAATGTGAATACAGAAGAGGATGAACCTGAACAGAAAGGGGCTGTAAGGTGAACTGAAGACTAATTGCAACTACTTCAAGTTTGTCTAAAAATGTCCCTTAATCCAATTCATAATGTAAATATTCCTAATAATATCAAGTCTTTAAGGTTGTGTAGAGAAGGCATCTAGATATGTATAGTATCCACTGTCAATATTAGACAGATCAACGAGACAGAAAATTAACAAGGATATCCAGGAATTGAACTCAGCTCTGCACCAAGCGGACCTAATAGACATCTACAGAACTCTCCACCCCAAATCAACAGAATATACATTCTTCTCAGCACCACATCTCACTTATTCCAAAATTGACCACATAGTGGGAAGTAAAGTACTCCTCAGCAAATGTAAAAGAACAAAAATTATAACAAACTGTCTCTCAGACCACAGTGCAATCAAACTAGAACTCAGGATTAAGAAACTCACTCAAAACTGCTCAACTATATGGAAACTGAACAACCTGCTCCCGAATGACAACTGGGTACATAACAAAATGAAGACAGAAATAAAGATGTTCTTTGAAGCCAATGAGAACAAAGACACAACATACCAGAATCTCTGGGACACATTTAAAGCAGTGTGTAGAGGGAAATTTATAGCACTAAATGCCCACAAGAGAAGGCAGGAAATATCTAAAATTGACACCCTAACATCACAATTAAAAGAACTAGAGAAGCAAGAGCAAACACATTCAAAAGCTAGCAGAAGGCAAGAAATAACTAAGATCAGAGCAGAACTGAAGGAAACAGAGACACAAAAAACCCTTCAAAAAATCAATGAATCCAGGAGCTGATTTTTTGAAAAGATCAACAAAATTGATAGACCGCTAGCAAGACTAATAAAGAAGAAAAGAGAGAAGAATAAAATAGCTGCAATAAAAAATGATAAAGGGAATATCACCACCAATCCCACAGAAATACAAACTATCATCAGAGAATAATATAAACATCTCTATACAAATAAACTAGAAAAAAAAACACCCTCCCAAGACTAAACCAGGAAGAAGTTGAATCCCTGAATAGACCAATAACAGGGTCTGAAATTGAGGCAATACTTAATAGCCTACCAACCAAAAAAAGTCCAGGACCAGACAGATTCACAGCCGAATTCTACCAGAGGTACAAGGAGGAGCTGGTACCATTCCTTCTGAAACTATTCCAATCAGTGGAAAAAAAGGGAACCCTCCCTAACTCATTTTATGAGGCCAACATCATCCTGATACCAAAGCCTGGCAGAGACACAACAAAAAAAGAGAATTTTAGACCAATATCCCTGATGAACATTGATGCAATAATCCTCAACAAAATACTGGCAAACCAAATCCAGTAGCACATCAAAAAGCTTATCCACCATGATCAAGTGGGTTTCATCCCTGAGACTCAAGGCTGGTTCAATATACACAAATCAATAAATGTAATCCAGCATATAAACAGAACCAAAGACAAAAACCACATGATTATCTCAATAGATGCAGAAAAGGCCTTTGACAAAATTCAATAGCCTCCATGCTAAAAACTCTCAATAAATTAGGTATTGATGGGACGTATCTCAAAATAATAAGAGCTGTTTATGACAAACCCACAGCCAATATCATACTGAATGGGCAAAAACTGGAAGCATTCCCTTTGAAAACTGGCACAAGACAGGGATGCCCTCTCTCACCACTCCTATTTAACATAGTGTTGTAAGTTCTGGCCAGGGCAATCAGGCAGGAGAAAGAAATAAAGGGTATTCAATTAGGAAAAGAGGGCCAGGCACAGTGGCTCAAGCCTGTAATCCCAGCATTTTGGGAGGCCGAGACGGGTGGATCACGAGGTCAGGAGATCGAGACCATCCTAGCTAACACGGTGAAACCCCATCTCTACTAAAAAATACAAAAAACTAGCCAGGCGAGGTGGCGGGCACCTGTAGTCCCAGCTGTTCCGGAGGCTGAGGCAGGAGAATGGCATAAACTTGGGAGGCGGAGCTTGCAGTGAGTTGAGATCCAGCCACTGCACTCCAGCCTGGGCGACAGAGCGAGACTCCATCTCAAAAAAAAAAAAAAAAAAAAAAAAAAAATTAGGAAAAGAGGAAGTCAAATTGTCCCTGTTTGCAGATGACATGATTGTATATTTAGAAAACCCCATCGTCTCAGCCCAAAATCTCCTTAACCTGATAAGAAACTTCAGCAAAGTCTCAGCATACAAAATCAATGTGCAAAACTCACAAGCATTCCTATACACCAATAACATACAAATAGCCAAATCATGAGTGAACTCCCATTCACAATTGCTTCAAAGAGAACAAAATACCTAGGAATCCAACTTAAAAGGGATGTGAAGAACTTGTTCAAGGAGAACTACAAATCACTGCTCAGTGAAATAAAAGAGGACACAAACAAATGGAAGAACATTCCATGCTCATGGATAGGAAGAAAAAATATCGTGAAAATGACCATACTGCCCAAGGTGATTTATAGATTCAATGCCATCCCCATCAAGCTACCAATGACTTTCTTCACAGAATTGGAAGAAACTACTTTAAAGTTCATATGGAACCAAAAAAGAGCCCGCATTGCCAACACAATCCTAAGCCAAAAGAACAAAGCTGGAGGCATCATGCTACCTAACTTCAAACTATACTACAAGGCTACAGTACCCAAAACAGCATGGTACTTGTACCAAAACAGAGATATAGACCAATGGAATAGAACAGAGCCCTCAGAAATAATGCCACACATCTACAACCATCTGATCTTTGACAAACCTGACAAAAACAAGAAATAGGGAAAGGATTCCCTATTTAATAAATAGCGCTGGGAAAACTGGCTAGCCATATGTAGAAAGTTGAACCTGGATCCCTTCCTTATACCTCATACAAAAACTAATTCAAGATGGATTAAAGACTTAAATGTTAGACCTAAAACCATAAAAACCCTAGAAGAAAACCTAGGCAATACCATTCAGGACATAGGCATGGGCAAGGACTTCATGACTAAAACACCAAAAGCAATGGCAACAAAAGCCAAAATTGACAAATGGGATCTAATTAAACTAAAGAGCTTCTGCACAGCAAAAGAAACTACCATGAGAATGAACAGGCAACCTACAGAATAGGAGAAAATTTTTGCAATCTACTCATCTGACAAAGGGCTAATATCCAGAATCTAAAAAGAACTCAGACAAGTTTATGAGAAAAAAACAACCCCATCAAAAAGTGGGTGAAGGATATGAACAGACACTTCTCAAAAGAAGACATTTATGCAGCCAACAGACATATGAAAAAATGCTCATCATCACTGGCCATCACAGAAATGCAAATCAAAACCACAATGAGATACCATCTCACACCAGTTAGAATAGCAATCATTAAAAAGTCAGGAAACAGATGCTGGAGAGGATGTGGAGAAATAGGAACACTTTTACACTGTTGGTGAGACTATAAACTAGTTCAACCATTGTGGAAGACAGTGTGGCGATTCCTCAAGCATCTAGAACTAGAAATACCATTTGATCCAGCCATCCCATTACTGGGTATATACCCAAAGGATTATAAATCATGCTGCTATAAAGACACATGCACACATATGTTTATTGCAGCACTATTAACAATAACAAAGACTTGGAACCAACTCACACGTCCATCAGTGATAGACTGGATTAAGAAAATGTGGCACATATACACCACGGAATACTATGCAGCCATAAAAAAGGATGAGTTCATGTCCTTTGTGGGGACATGGATGAAGCTGGAAACCATCATTCTGAGCAAACTATCGCAAGGACAAAAAACCAAACACCACATTTTCTCACTTACAGGTGGGAATTGAACAGTGAGAACACTTGGATACAGGAAGGGGAACATCACACACGGGGGGGCCTGTTGTGGGGTTGGGGGAGGGATAGCATTAGGAGATATACCTAATGTAAATGACGAGTTAATGGGTACAGCACACCAACACGGCACATATACATGTGTAATAAACCTGCATGTTGTGCACTTGTACCCTAGAACTTAAAGTAAAATAAAAAAATAAAAAATAAAAAATTTTAAAAAGAAACTTAATCATGTCTCTATTTGGCATCTGAAAGAAGAGGTGTGTGTCTGTGTGTGTATCTCACAACTATCCTGAATAATTATGCCTCATAACTAGCTAAATACCTCCTTATCTATTATTTTCTTTTCTTTTTTGAGATCAAGTTCCACTCTTGTTGCCCAGGCTGAAGGGCAATGGCGCAATCTTGGTTCACTGCAACCTCCCCCTCCTGGGTTCAAACGATTCTCCTGCCTCAGCCTCCTGAGTAGCTGGGACTACAAGCACGCTCCACTATGCCCGGCTAATTTTTTATATATTTTTTAGTAGAGATGGGGTTTCACCATGTTGGCCAGACTGGTCTGGAAATCCTGGCCTCAAGTGATCCACCCACCTCGGCCTCTCAAAGTGCTGGGATTACAGGCATGAGCCATTGTATCTGGCCATGGCCTGTTTTCTTTAATCATGCTTAATCATACCCACACACACTTCCCATTTTGATAATAAATGGCTATCTTGAAATTTTTAAAAATTACTAAGCATAAAAAATAACCTGACACAATATTATCAAATATTACACCTAGACTGATTTTCTAACCTCACAAAAAATTAAAAGCATAACCTGTTGTTTTTATGAAGTAAGCTAAGGGAGAAACTTTATTTGCATACATTGAAACATTAGCAACCAAAGCAGGAGACAACTAATGAGAAAGAATGAGCTTCCTTTCTTGAACTGAAAGGAATGTCATTTCCACCAATACTCAACAAGTGACCTTTATAGAGAAGTTTCTTATAAAATGAGGCTGGCAGTAGTTTTAGTTACAGTGTTTTCTTCCTGATACAGGATCTTCAGGGACCACCAGAGAAGAAATTATTTGCTCTGGACTTAGGGAAACCTGGAATCACAGACCTGAGGTCACTTGGAGAAGAATGTCCAAGTATTTAAAAATGTTTGTTCCCCCAGCTACTCGGAGGCTGGGGCAGGAGAATCGCTTGAACCTGGGAGGTGGAGGCTGCAATGAGCTGAGATCACGCCACTGCACTCCAGCCTGGGCGACAGAGAGAGACTCTGTCAAAAAAAAAAAAAAAAAGAAAGTGTTTGTTCCATGACTGGGCACGGTGGCTCACGCCTGTAATCCTAGCACTTTGGGAGGCTGAGGTGGGTGTATCACCTGAGATCAGGAGTTTGAGACCAGCATGGCCAAGATGGCAAAACCCTGTCTCTACTAAAAATACAAAAATTAGCCAGGCATGGTGGCACGTGCCTGTAATCCCAGCTACTTGGGAGGCTGAGGCAGGAGAATTGCTTGAATCCAGGAGGCGGAGGTTGCAGTGAGCCGAGATCACGCCATTGCACTCCAGCTTGGGTGACAGAGCGAGACTCTATCTCAAAAAAAAAAAAAAAAAATGTTCCTAATGACTGTAGTGTCTTAGAGTTTACACATAATGAGCCAATTAATTTACTTTAGTTCAAAAAACATTTATTAATGACACTGGAAACAAACACTTGTACTCAACTTTGTAGGGGATGCAAATATCTAAGGGTCTAAGCCACTGTCTCTTGCCTAAATAATTGCAAACGACAAATAAAACCACCTCCCACCAAAACAAACAACTAACAAACTTTTGTGTCTCAGATCTATTCATACTGCAGCAAACATGTGCTTTTATTTTTTTATTTTTATTTTATTTTTATTTTTTTGAGACGGAGTCTCGTGCTGTCGCCCAGGCTGGAGTGCAGTGGGGCGATTTCAGCTCACTGCAACCTTCGCCTCCCGGGTTCAAGTGATTCTCCTGCCTATTCTGTTGGCCAGAATGGTCTCTATCTCTTGACCTCGTGATCCACCCGCCTCCGTCTCCCAAAGTGCTGGGATTACAGACGCGAGCCACCGAGCCCAGCCAAAGTGTGCTTTTACAAACATAATTCTGACCTCCTCTTTTCCCTTATTAAAACCTCCAATTACTTCCTACTGCCCCTACGATAAAATAAAAAATTCTTAGGACAGCGTGATTCAGCCCTTGTCTGCTTCTACAGGCTCACATGGTGCCACGTTCCTCCTCATTTATTAAATTTCCACAATCTTGAGTTTCTTCAGTAATAAGAACATGTATTATTTCTAAAGTATTAGATTTCTTAGACACTGTTCCTGTCCTCTTTCAATTCCCTTCCCATTTTCATCTTGCTAGTTCCTACTTTTTTTTTTTTTTTTTTTTTTGAGACAGGGTCTTGCTGTGTACCCCAGGTAGGATTACAGTCGTGCAATGACGGCTCACTGCAGCCTCCAGGGTCAAGCTATCTTTCTACCTCAGCCTTCCTGGTAGCTGGGACTATAGGCACACACCACCATGCCCAACTAATTTTTTATTATTTTTTAATTTTTTAAGTAAAGACAAGGTTTTGCTATGTTGCCCAGTCTGTTCTCGAACTTCTGAGCTCAAGCAGTTCTCCCACCCCAGCCTCCCGAAACGCTGGGATTACAGGCAGGAACCAAAGCACCAGGCTGGTATTATCCTTTAAAACTCAGTTTAGGTCGTGCGCGGCGGCTCACGCCTGTAATCCCGGCTCACGGCTGTAATCCCAGCACTTTGGGAAGCCAAGGTGGGCGGATCACGAGGTCAGGAGATCAAGACCATCCTGGCTAACACGGTGAAACCCCGTCTCTACTAAAAATACAAAAAAATTAGCCGGGTGTGGTGGCGGGTGCCTGTGGTCCCAGCTACTCGGGAGGCTGAGGCAGGAGAATGGCGTGAACCCTGGAGGCGGAGCCTGCAGTGAGCCGAGATTGTGCCACTGCACTCCAGCCTGGGCAACACAGCGAGACTCTGTCTCAAAAACAACAACAACAACAACAACAACAACAACAACAACAACAACAACTCAGTTTAAATGTTACTTCTTCCAGGAAGCTTTCCCCAGTTACTCAGACTAAATTATATTCCCTTCTGATATGCTCCTATTAAAACTTACATTTCTGTCATCATATTCAACACACTTGTAATTATTCATTAATGTCTGGCTTTCCTTATTGACTAGAAGCTTCATGAGAGTATTTAACACAGTCACTAGCTCCATTAATTATCAAATGACTAAAATTAGTGAAAAATTTGGTCACTGCTCTTAGGAGCCCAAGTCCAGTAGAGCAAACATATTTACAAATCACTCTTAATTTGAATACAAGATAAACCAAGTGTAGTAGTGACACAACATGCAATGAAAATAATAGGAAAATAAGAGAGACAGGCATTAACCCTCAATAAGGAGATGTAAAACAGCACTACTTGAGCTGGGCCACAAAGCATGGGAGGTACTCCAAAAGGAAGAGATAGATGATAGAAAAGGATTTCACAAGGAGAAACCAGCATAAGGAAAGATAAGGAGATAAGAGACTATAAGTAGGTTTGGGCAAAGGCAAGTCCTCCAATGCGATTGAGGTATAGAATATGTGAAAGAGTATGGTACAAAATAAAATTAGAAATGTAGACTGACATTATCAAACTGAATATCAGACTGAGGAGTCCATATGCTATTCTTCAGGCAGTAGAATCAAATCAGGCTTTAGAAAGGACATTTTGCATCATACAGAATTAAGTGCAAGACAAGGAAAGAGGCAGAGAGATCATTTAGGGACTGTTTAGGGAAGCAGATCTATTTACAGACAGCAGTCTCTCTACACTCTAAATATGTCTATAAACATTTAAAACACACAAGAGATTAAGAAACTTCTATCCTGCTGCATGCAAGCATTTCCAGAAAAATGTGGATTATGCTATGGATATTACAGATGCTAACTGCAGAAGTATATACTATCCATACAGATAAGTTTATTCCAAAGGTGCAAGTTCCAAAGTTAGAGTGGTTTTCTTCTTTCTTTTTTCTTTATTTGAGAGATGGCATCTCACTATGTTGCCCAAACTGGAGTGCAGTGGCTATTCACAAGTACTATCATTGTGTACTACAGCCTCAAACTTCTAGGCTCAAGCAACCCTCCTGTCTCATCCTCCTAAGTAGCTGGAATTACAGGTATGCACCATTACACGTGGCTAGAGTGGTTATCTTTTTGAAACAGGTTTTTACCAGGGCTAAATAACAGTATCTCCAATAGTGCTGGTAATTTCACTTAAAGAGCAAAATGTCTTTGGAAAAAAACTACTTTAAAGTTCATATGGAACTAAAAAAGAACCCACATTGCCAAGACAATCCTAAGCCAAAAGAACAAAGCTGGAGGCATCATGCTACCTGACTTCAAACTATACTACAAGGCTACAGTACCCAAAACAGCATGGTACTGGTACCAAAACAGATATATAGACCAATGGAACAGAACAGAGGCCTCACAAATAACACCACACATCTACAACCTCAGAAATAATACCACACATCTACAACCATCTGATCTTTGACAAACCTGACAAAAACAAGAAATAGGGAAAGGATTCCCTATTTAATAAATAGCACTGGGAAAACTGGCTAGCCATATGTAGAAAGTTGAACCTGGATCCCTTCCTTACACCTCATACAAAAACTAATTCAAGATGGATTAAAGACTTAAATGTTAGACCTAAAACCATAAAAACCCTAGAAGAAAACCTAGGCAATACCATTCAGGACATAGGCATGGGCAAGGACTTCACGACTAAAACACCAAAAGCAATGGCAACAAAAGCCAAAATTGACAAATGGGATCTAATTAAACTAAAGAGCTTCTGCACAGTAAAAGAAACTACCATCAGAGTGAGCAGGCAACCTACAGAATGGGAGAAAATTTTTGCAATCTACTCATCTGACAAAGGGCTAATATCCAGAATCTATAAAGAACTCTAAGGCCGGGCGCGGTGGCTCAAGCCTGTAATCCCAGCACTTTGGGAGGCCGAGGCGGGCGGATCACAAGGTCAGGAGATCGAGACCACAGTGAAACCCCGTCTCTACTAAAAATACAAAAAATTAGCCGGGCGCGGTGGCGGGCGCCTGTAGTCCCAGCTACTCAGGAGGCTGAGGCAGGAGAATGGCGGGAACCCGGGAGGCGGAGCTTGCAGTGAGCCGAGATCGCGCCACTGCACTCCAGCCTGGGCAACAGCGTGAGACTCCGTCTCAAAAAAAAAAAAAAAAAAAAAAAAAAGAACTCTAACAAATTTACAAGAAAAAAAACAAACAACCCCATCAAAAAGTGGGTGAAGGATATGAACAGACACTTCTCAAAAGAAGACATTTATGCAGCCAACAGACATATGAAAAAATGCTCATCATCACTGGCCATCACAGAAATGCAAATCAAAACCACAATGAGATACCATCTCACACCAGTTAGAATAGCAATCATTAAAAAGTCAGGAAACAACAGATGCTGGAGAGGATGTGGAGAAACAGGAACACTTTTACACTGTTGGTGGGAGTGTAAATTAGTTTAACCATTATGGAAGACAGTGTGATGATTCCTCAAGGATCTAGAACTAGAATTACCATTTGACCCAGCCATCCCATTACTGGGTATATACCCAAAGGATTATAAATCATGCTACTATAAAGACACATGCACATGTATGTTTATTGTGGTACTATTCACAATAGTGAAGACTTGGAACCAACTCACATGTCCATCAATGATAGACTGGATTAAGAAAATGTGGCACATATACACCATGGAATACTATGCAGCCATAAAAAAGGATGAGTTCATGTCCTTTGTGGGGACATGGATAAAGCTGGAAACCATCATTCTGAGCAAACTATTACAAGGACAGAAAACAAAACACCGCCTGTTCTCACTCATAGGTGGGAACTGAACAGTGAGATCACTTGGACACAGGGTAGGGAACATCACACACCGGGGCCTGTCGGGGGGGTGGGGGCTGGGAGAGGGATAGCATTAGGAGAAATACCTAATGTAAATGATGAGTTGATAGGGGCAGCAAAACAACATGGCACATGTATACCTATGTATCAAACCTGCACGTTGTGTACATGTACCCTAGAACTTAAGAGTATAATAATTTTTTTAAAAAAGAGCAAAATTCCTCAATTATTCAAGGAAAAGAAGCTGATCTGGCCTTCAAAAATAAAAACAATAAGATCAAATTATTTAAAACTCTTCTTCTAGTTCAGGAAAATAAATTCTCATAGACAACTGGTGTGACCACATCTACCTAAAAGACCAACTTGGCAATTAATTTCCTATAAGCAAAAGGCAACTGATAATGTTTCCACTTTCTATTTCTCAATGATTTAATGACAGTCCTGTGTGATGCAATAACACAAACCTATCAGACCTTGACATTTCTTACATGTATTCTGAGGGATTTGGCATTTTTTTTTCTTGCTTTCAGGTGCATTGTTTGACGTGTGATAGGCATTCCTTCTGCATGCATCTCAGTAACAGAATATAACACAGTCCCATATACTTGTGGATGTCTTCTTTTTCTAGTTCTTGTATAAAGTATTTGCAAGAAACTATGGAATTGTACTAATTCCTCCAAGGATGAATATTTCCTACACTTACATCAATGTATGTTTCACTGCTGTTTCTGTGCTTTTCTGAAGACAGAATAAACTTGCATTTCAATTCTGAATCATGATACAATCATGATTAATTTTAAATGGCAGTTAAGCTTAATACCTGTATTTCAAACAGTGCCTATAACTTAAAGCAATATCAACTGAACAGTATGACCAAGGTCATGCACACATGCATAGGCATTGACAACTATGAAAAGGCTGCTGCTTGAGGCGTGGTGGCTCACGCCTGTAATCCCAGCACTTTGGGAGGCCGAGGCAGGCAAATCACCTGAGGTCAAGAGTTCAAGACCAGCCTGGCCAACATGGTGAAACCCCGTCTCTACTAAAAATACAAAAATTAGCCAGGCGTGGTGGCAGGTGCCTGTAATCCCAGCTATTTGGGAGGCTGAGGTCTGGGTGAGAGAGTGAGGCTCCGCCTCCAAAAAAAGAAAAAAAAAAAGAAAAGAAAAGCTGCTGGCTGAATAAGGAGTCAGAATAATTTTATGGTTTTATACTCTGATTTCAGAGACACACCCTGATCTCACAGATGCTAAAAAAAAAATATGGAGAAAAGGAAGTACATCAGAGAGCCAGTGAAATATGGTGATCCTGCCTCCCCAACCAGATTATGTCTTTGAAAGTTAGAACCTACCTTCAGGTAGGATGCTCTCTGCGAATAACATCAATACTGATTCAAACTGTCCTAAATAAAAAGTATATTGACTCACAAAAGCTTCAGCGTTAGTTAACTCAGAGGAAAAATTACATGATCAAGAACTCAGAGCCCAGCGTGGTAACACATACATGTAGTCATAGCTACTCAGGAGGCTGAAGCAAGAGGATTGCTGCAAGAGTCAAGGCTGCATTGTGTCGTGATTGTGCCACTTGCACTGCAGCCTGGGTGACAGAATGATACCTTTTTTTGTCAAAAAAAAAAAAAAAAAAACCCTCAGTTTTTTCCATCTTTCTGCTCTGCTGTCTGTAATAGAAGCTTTTTTTTTTTTTTTTTTTTTTTTTTTTTTGAGACGGAGTCTCGCTCTGTCGCCCAGGCTGGAACGCAGTGACCGGATCTCAGCTCACTGCAAGCTCCGCCTCCCGGGTTTACACCATTCTCCTGCCTCAGCCTCCCGAGTAGCTGGGACTACAGGCACCCGCCACCTCGCCCAGCTAGTTTTTTGTATTTTTTTAGTAGAGACGGGGTTTCACCGTGTTAGCCAGGATGGTCTCGATCTCCTGACCTCGTGATCCGCCCATCTCGGCCTCCCAAAGTGCTGAGATTACAGGCTTGAGCCACCGTGCCCGGCCTTGTAATATAAACTTAATTCTAGGCCTCTCCTGCCATAATCTCAAGATGATTGTCAGTAACTATCAGGCTATATAGGCTACATTCTACTCCTTAACACCCAGCAAGATCGATGAAGTTCCTTTCCCAGAGGCTTCCAACAAACCTCCTATGATTTGTTGGTCAGAATTGGTTTCTAGGTCTCTTAAGTCAATTACATGACAATGGAAAGGAGGGTTTTGTTTTTGTTTTTGTTTTTTTGAGACAGAGTCTTGCTCTGTCACCCAGGCTGGAGTGCAGTGGCTCAATCTTGGCTCACTGCAACCTCCACCTCCCAGGTTCAAGCGATTCTCCTGCCTCAGCCTCCCAAGTGTCTGGGACTACAGGCGCCTGCCACCATGCCTGGCTAATTTTTGTAATTTTTCGTAGAGATCGTCTTTTGCTATGTTGGCCAGGCTGGTCTCCTGACCTCAAGTGATCCACCCACCTCAGCCTCTCAAAGTGCTGGGATTACAGGTGTGAGCCGCCACACCTAGCCCAGAACCCTCTTGAATACTTCTTTTGCATCTCTGCTAGTACCTAGCACCTGACATACTAAATGATCTTTTTTTTTTTAAGGCCAAGGACTATGGCCTTATCTATTCTCTAATTTCCTGCACTTAACTGATGCTCAATAAATGTCTGCTTTTTTTTTTTTTTTTTTTGAGACAGAGTCTTACTCTGCAATGCAGGCTGGAGTGCAGTGGCCCAGTCACAACTCACTGCAGCCTCGACCTCATAAACTCAGGTGATTCTCCCACCACAGCCTCCCAAGTAACTGGGACTACAGGCAAATGTCACTATGCCCAGATAATTTTTTTATTTTTATATTTTGTAGAAACAGGATTTTATCATGTTGTCCAGGCTTGTCTCCAACTCCTGGGCTCAAGCAATCCACCTGCCTCATCTTCCCAAAGTGTTGGCATTACAGGCATGAGGCACTGCACCTGGACTATTATTTTAATAGTATCAGTATTGTTTTTGTTTTGTTTTGCTTTGTTTTGAGACGGAGTCTCACTCCGTTGCCCAGGCTGGAGTGCAGTGGTACGATCTTGGCTCACTGCAGCCTCTGCCTCTGGGGCTCGATCGATTCTTGCGGCTCAGCCTCCCGAGTAGCTGGAACTACAGGTACGTGCCACCATGCCCAGCTAATTTTTCATATTTTAGTAGAGACGGGGTTTGACCGTGTTGCCCAGGGTGATCTCGAATTCCTGAACTCAGGAGATCCGCCCAGCCTGGCAGTATTGTTTATAATATTGATTGCTTTTCTTGCCAAAAGAATTTTTAAATTACCTATAGTTTCCTTTTTTTTTATTCACAGGACTCTGTACCAATAGAAAGAAAACAAAGATTGGGCCAGGTGCGGTGGCTCACGCCTGTAATCCCAGCACTTTGGGAAGCCAAGACAGGCGGATCACGAGGTCAGGAGATCGAGACCATTCTAGGTAACACGGTGAAACCCCGTCTCTACTAAAAATACAAAAATTAGCTGGGCGCAATGGCAGGCGCCTGTAATCCCAGCTACTCAGGAGGCTGAGGCAGGAGAAAGGCGTGAACCCGGGCAGCAGAGGTTGCAGTGAGCTGAGAAAGTGCCACTGCACTACAGCCTGGGTGACAGACTGAGACTCCGTCTCAAAAAAAAAAAAAAGAAAGAAAGAAAGAAAGAAAGAAAGAAAGAAAGAAAGAAAGAAAGAAAGAAAGAAAGAAAGAAAGAAAGAAAGAGAGAGAGAGAGAAAGCAAGCAAGCAAGCAAGCAAGCAAAGATTTTGCTTAAAAAATCTGGTCCAGTTGGATTCTTGGGCTAAATTTTTGTATTCCCAAGAATTTCATTGGCATGGCAACTTATCCATGAAAGTAAAGTCAGAAAGTACATAATAGCTAAAGAGTGAACCAATGTCATTAAAAGAAACAGGATTATATTAACCAAAGCTGTTTACCAAAAGCTTTAATAAGGATTCAGGGAAAGGAGGAAGTAACCCCACATCTGTATCAAAAGATTTATTTTGTGGGACTCTGCTCCAAGGAAGACAAACAGAGATTATAGCTTTTTGTTTTTTTCTTATTCTGGTTGTATTCCAGTATGACTTATTTCTTGTTCTAAACTATTCTACTTTCCTTTTATTTGATCCCCAAAGTCTGAAAACTAAAGATAGACAAGATCTGCTTGGCTAGCTAATCTTTTTCTCCTGAGTAGTCAGAGCTTCATGCCTTGGATACTTTTTTTTTCTAGTTGATATTCATTTTAAATATCTCAAAGGCACCAACCAGAAATTTGAGCCCTATGTAGGTAGGGGCATGGTCTGTCTTATTCCTGAATCCCCAGTTCCTAGCAGAGTGTTCAGTCCAAAGAAAGTAACTCAATAATTTTTTGAATAGCGCTTGCTTAGGCAGCACATATACTAAAATTGGAACAATAACTGTTTTGAATAGTGCAATACATAAATGAGAAGAATGCATTAAGAAGAAATGATGTGGCTGGGAGCGGTGGCTCACACCTATAATCCCAGCACTTTGGGAGGCCGAGTCAGGCGGATTGCCTGAGCCCAGGAGTTTGCGACCAGCCTGGGCAACTTGGTGAAACCCTGTCTCTACTAAAATACAAAAAATTAGCCGGGCATGGCGGCGTGTGCCTGTAGTCCCAGCTATTCGGGAGGCCGAGGCAGGAGAATTGCTGGAACCCGGGAGGCAGAGGTTGCAGTGAGCCAAGATGACGCCACTGCACTCCAGCCTGGGTGACAGAGGGAGACACTGTCTCAAAAAAAAAAAGAAGAAGAAGAAGAAGAAATGATGTTACTACATGGTGAATTGTGAGATATTAGTACTGTGGGGATTTTGTTATTTTATTCATTTTTTGTTTATTTTATTTTACTTTTGTGTGTACTGTGACTTTTTTTTTTCTTTTTTTAAGATGGAGTCTCGCTCTATTGCCCAGGCTGGAGTGCAGTGGCGTGATCTCAGCTCACCACAACCTCTACCTCCTGGGTCCAAGAGATTCTCCTGCCTCAGCCTCCTGAATAGCTGGGACTACATGCACACGCCACCATGCCCAGCTAATTTTTGTATTTTTAGTAGAGATGGGGTTTCACCATGTTGGCCAGGATAGTCTTGATCTCCTGACCTCATGATCTGCCTGCCTCGGCCTCCCAAAGTGTTGGGATTACAGGCGTGAGCCACCGTGCCTGGCCCTGTGTTGTATTTTACACCTAGAAAGTGCTGTTAGAGCCTTAAGTGAGGAGTACTAGGAATATGCACAATGAAACATTTCATGGTAATGGTTTCCCTTACAGAAAATTGAAATCTTCAAGGTGTGAATTTGGAAAAATCCCAAATCTTGATTTTCTTTTCTTTTCTTTATTTTTTTCTTTTTGAGACAGAGTCTCGCTCTGCCGCCCAGGCTGGAGTGCAGTGGCACGATCTTGGCTCACTGCAAGCTCTGCCTCCCGGGTTCACACCATTCGATTTTCAATAAGGTAGAAGTATATAATTGTAGAAGTGTATAATTTTATACATGATTTGTAAGAGGAGCTTAGAATTAAATTAGCAAAGTATCTTGCACGGAGAAGGCATTTCAGAGACTGATTATCAAATTTAATTACATTATCTTATAAATCAAGTGGTAGGGATGGAAGAGACAAGTAGATGATCTGTGGAAAAAAACACTGGCATGCTGAACTGGAGGATTTTCATATTCAGATGCCTTTGGTTACTTAATATCTTCAACCATTTACAGATAATGCCCCAGCATCCCTAGAAGGATTACTATGTGAGTGTCACTGAGCACTTAGATGGTTAATAGCAAGTAGAGGCTGGGCGCAGTGGCTCACGCCTGTAATCCCAGCACTTTGGGAGGCCGAGGCTGGCAGATCATGAGGTCAGGAGATCAAGACTATCCTGGCCAACATGGTGAAACTCCATCTCTACTAAAATACAAAAAAGTAGCCGGGTGTGGTGGCGCACGCCTGTAGTCCTAGCTACTCAGGAGGCTGAGGCAGGGGAATCGCTTGAGCCTGGGAGGCGGAGGTTGCAGTGAGCTGAGATGACACCACTGCACTCCAGCCTGGTGACAGAGCAAGACTCCGTCTCAAAAAACAGGCAAGTAGAAGAGATATTGGAAAAATATGTTTGATGCTGGTCCTTATTCCATTTCAGGTAATTAGTCAATAAAATTGAATTGTAATTTTAGGAAAAAGCTTTGACACTTAATAGTATCCCCAAAGTGATTTCTATGCATGGCAAATTTATCAGATGCTCTGTAGACATAACTTCATACACCCTCCAACACCCTACAGGAGGAAAAGTTCTACTTCTGTACTGCTTAATATGTATGTTTGAAGGTAACTTTCTTTCTTTCTTTTTTTTTTTTTTTTTTTTGAGACTGAGTTTCGCTCTGTTGCCCAGGCTGAAGTGCAGTGGCATGATCTTGGCTCACTGCAACCTCTGCCTCCAGGGTTCAAGTGATTCTCCTGCCTCAGCCTCCCAAGTAGCTGGGATTACAGGTGTGTGACACCACACCCGGCTAATTTTTGTATTTTTAGTAGGGACAGTGTTTCACCACGTTGACCAGGCTGGTCTTGAGCTCCTAACCTCAGGTAATCCATGCACCTCAGCCTCCCAATGTGCTGAGGTGGGATTATAGGGGTGAGCCACCGCACCTGGCCTGAAGGAAGCTTTCGAATTAGAGTGACCAACTGGTCCTGATTTGCCAGGACTTTCTCAATTTTTTAAAAAGTTCTGTATCCTAGGAAATTCACCCATCCCAGGAAAACCAAGATGGTTGATCATCCTACTTTGAAAATTTCTTTCAAAAAAGCATGGAAAACTTACTTGAACCTATCCGGATTTCTTAATGTACCTCTTCTCTCCTTCTTATCTTTTTCAAACTTACAGTTTTTCTATTGAAATTCTAAAATATTTTTCCTTGTACCTCTGTTGATTTGTTTCACTTAGCTTATTGTAGCTTCATACGCAAAGGTTTTTGTTTTATAGCTGAATACTAATTATATTTGTTAAGCTCTAAATAGGTAGATGGTCTCCATGAATTTTATTTGAGTGAATAAATAATGCATCAGATAAGGTGATACAGATGCATTGACAAGTTTTCTTTTGTTAGCTTGAACCTTTATTTATTTATTTATTTATTTATTTATTTATTTGAGACTGAGTCTTGCTCTGTCACCCAGGCTGGAGTGCAATGGCACGATCTTGGCTCACCGCAACTTCTGCCTCCCAGGTTCAAGTGATTCTCCTGCCTCAGCCTCTCAAGTAGCTGGGACTACAGACACACGCCACCATGCCTGGCTAATTTTTTTTTTTTTTTGTAGAGACAGCGTTTTACCATGTTGGCCAGACTGGTCTCAAACTCCTGACCTCAGGTGATCCGCCCGCCTCGGTCTCCCAAAGTGCTGTGATTACAGACGTGAGCCACTGCGCCCGGCCTGCTTGAGCCTTTATAATGAGGGATCTTAGAATGAAAATGAACACTAACAAAACTGTGCTTTACAGACTTGAAAATACAAGAGTATGATAATCTTTGGTGGCATAAAGGTTAGTCCTTTTTGGAATGATCCCTCAGTTTTTAAAAATGATTCAATCCCCTTTTCTCTTGGTTTACTATATCCCAAAGTGGGCACACATACCTCTAAGATACAGGAAATAATTTTAGGTGATAGGCACAACATCAATTAACTTGGGCAGCACATATAATATTTTCCTTTTAATTTTCTTTTAATAACACTGATTATGTCAACAAGAAAGTTTCACTTTAATGCTAATATGTCTTAACATCTCTTTAACATCTACTAATCTTCCTTTATAACAAAGAGTGAGGCCGGGTGCGGTGGCTCATGCCTGTAATCCCAGCACTTTGGGAGGCCGAGGCGGGCAGATCACAAGGTCAGGAGATCGAGACCACGGTGAAACCCTGTCTCTACTAAAAATACAAAAAATTAGCCGGGTGCGGTGGCGGGCGCCTGTAGTCCCAGCTACTCAGGAGGCTGAGGCAGGAGAATGGCGGCAACCTGGGATGCGGAGCTTGCAGTGAGCCGGGATCGCGCCACTGCACTCCAGCCTGGGTGACAGAGCCAGACTCCGTCTCAAAAAAAAAAAAAAAAAAAAAAAGAGTGAGTCCGGCCTTAGGCTGAGAGTCCAAGAGTATCTAGCTGGAATTTAATGACAAAGTTTTATTTTTGTTGTATTTCTTTTCATGGTTACATTCTGCTTATGATAACAGAAATTGGTTTTTTAACTTATGACAGTGATACAAATACACTTTTTAAAAATAAATGTATATAAATAAAAATAGTTAATTTAAAGAAAAATATTTGGCAAAAACCATGAAAGTAAGACAAAGATTACTGAAGCACAGGAGCCCTTGTCTAGTTAGTTTTCCACATACCCAAAGGACGATAGGGGATAGCCTGAAAGAGAATGCCATCGAAAGCTTCCTATGCCTCCACACACATATATATACGTATTTCCCTGAGGCAGTACTGATCCATTCAGAAAGGTGTAGCATACCATGTGAAATAGAACACCATAGAATCTTAGATTCATAGCAGTATTTTAAAGGAAAACACATCTATCTCCCTTTTTTCATGGCACACTGTACTTCTTAGCTTCCAACAACTATAACCAGCTAGCCCTGCAGCTGGACTTAACAGATTGCTCTAAATTCCAAGGTCTTGGCATGTCCAGAAATTGGATTTGTCTTGTGGGAGGAAAGCTATGAGCTATCCATGGTATTAATGTTGGAAGGACTGAAATGAGTAAGTTTTACTTGTTGAGTTAACGTTTAAGAGCAAACAGACACTATATTATTGTTGTTATTATTTTAGACAGAGTCTCACTCTCGCCCAGGCTAGAGTGTCTTGGCACGATCTTGGCTCACTACACTTTCCACCTCCTGGGTTCAAGTGATTCTCCTGCCTCAGTCTCCCAAGTAGCTGGGATTACAGGCGTGTGAGACCAAGCCTAGCTAATTTTTGTATTTTTAGTAGAGACGGGGTTTCACCATGTTGCTCAGGCTGGTCTTGAACTCCTGACCTCAGGTGATCTGCCTGCCTTGGCCTCCAAAACTGCTAGGATTACAGGTGTAAGTCATTGTGCCTGGCCCAAACAGAAACTTTAGATGGGGTTTATTTTCATAATTTTTATTCCTTTTTATGAAATGGTTTTTATGGATCAAATTCATATAAAAAAGATAAACCTAGGAGTTAGGTTTCATCAATAGCAAACTTTTTGTTTTTATTAAAATAAATGGTAGAGTAACATTTACCTTCTATTCAATATGAGACAGGCAGCATAATATGATATTCAATCAAATTATCTGGAAATATCACATATCTTATCTTGGGTTGAAATTTGAGAAAACTCTGTTTCCCAAAACATCACTTTCATCATAGTAATTTCCACTATATCGATCAATCATTTCTTTTTCCTTTTTCTTTTTTGAGACAGAGTCTCACTCTGTTGGCCAGGCTGGAGTCCAGTGGCACAATCTCGGCTCGCTGCAACCTCTGCCTCCCTGGCATAAGCAATTCTCCTGCCTCAGTCTCCCAAGTAGCTGGGGATTACAGGTGTGTGCCACCACGCCCAGCTAATTTTTGTATTTTTAGTAGAGATGGGGTTTCACCACGTTGGCCAGGCTGGTCTCGAACTCCTGACGTCAGGTAATCTGCCTGCCTCGGCCTCCCAATATGCTGGGATTACAGGCGTGAGCCACTGTGCCTGGCCATCAGTCAATCATTTCCAAGCTTCTCCTATGGACTCAGCTCACTTAGATACTGAATAGCATATAAAGACTGATAAATCATGGACTCGTCTCTTAATTGATTTGTGATACAAGTAGGGAGAGAGGCTATACTAACTAACCCATGTGAAATAAGTAGACATAATAAGTTGGAATCAATACGTGCTAAATAGAACCATAAAGATTTTATACATAAAGGGAATTACATAAAGTTATGTAAAGAAAATAGCAGGTTACACTAGTCTAAGAACTTTTCACTTTGAAGTGAAATAAAGATAGTGCAATAAAGCAAGATCTCCATGACTGAGAACATGATTAAAGCATGAGTTGGGATGATGTCAGGACTGGGTGTGAAGGAAAATGTGTAGGACTAGTGGAACCACCTTGGGCAGGCATGGAATTTGTGAGAGGTACTGATGAGATGAAATACTGGGTAAACGGAGTGAGACCAAACTGTGTAAGACCTTAACAACTAGCCTTAGAAGATTAGCTAATTATTTAAGCAGTAGAGAGATAATTCTCATAGAGTTGCTGTGAGGGTTAAAAAAGGTCATGTTATGTTGTATTTGTCTGTTTCCATGCTGCTGACAAAGACATAACTGAGAGTGGGCAATTTACAAGAGAAAGAGGCTTAATGGACTTACAGTTCCACATGACTGGGGAGGCATCACAATCATGGTAGAAGGCAAAGAGGAGCAAGTCACATCTTACGTGGATGGCAGCAGGCAAAGACAGAGAGCTTGTGCAGGGAAACCCCCCATATAAAACCGTCAGATCTCGTGAGACTTATTCACTATCATGAGAACAGCATGGGAAAGACCTGCCCCTGTGATTCAATTATCTCCCACCGGGTCCCTCCCACATGTGGGAATTCAAGATGAGATTTGGGTGGGGACACAGCCAAACCATATCATATGTGAATTGAAATGGAATTTTCAGAATATGTGTCTAACAGTAATAGGCAAGAAAGATTAAAATGAAAGAAGAAAATGAGGGAGCCAGGGCCGGCGTGGTGGCTCACGCCTGTAATTTCCGCACTTTGGGAAGCCAAGGTGGACGGATCACGAGGTCAGGAGATTGAAACCATCCTGCTAACGCAGTGAAACCCCGTCTCTACTAAAAATACGAAAAATTGGCCGGGTGTGGTGGCAGGCGCCTGTAGTTCCAGCTACCCAAGAGGCTGAGGCAGGAGAATGGCGTGAACCTGGGAAGCGGAGCTTGCAGTGAGCCGAGATCGTGCCACTGCACTCCAACCTGGGTGACAGAGCGAGACTCTGTCTCAAAAAAAAAAGAAAGAAAGAAAAGAAAAGAAAAGAAAGGAAAAGGAGGGAGCCAGATAGAAAGCTATTTCAATATTCTAAATATGAGGCTATTAGTATCTGGACTATGTTGGTGGAAATAGGGATAAAGAAAAGAGGCAAATCTGAAACATTTTAAAATAAGAATCTAGTTATTTATATTCTGATTTGTTTCTCATTTAACATTTATTGAGCAACTGTTATGTCCGAGGCATACGAATTGAGCCAGGCACATGAATTGATAGAACTCAGTACATAAGAAATTCATGAGAGATGTCAAAGATTTCTGAACAAAGAGATTAGAAATAGCTTCATCAGATTAACTTCCAAAGAAAGGTGGCATCTTTTTTTTTTTTTTTTTTTTTTTTTTTGAGACGGAGTCTCGCTCTGTCGCCTGGGCTGGAGTGCAGTGGCCGGATCTCAGCTCACTGCAAGCTCCGCCTCCCGGGTTTACGCCATTCTCCTGCCTCAGCCTCCCAAGTAGCTGGGACTACAGGCGCCCGCCACCTCGCCCGGCTAGTTTTTTGTATTTTTTAGTAGAGACGGGGTTTCACCGTGTTAGCCAGGATGGTCTCGATCTCCTGACCTTGTGATCCGCCCGTCTCGGCCTCCCAAAGTGCTGGGATTACAGGCTTGAGCCACCGCGCCCGGCCGAAAGGTGGCATCTTAACAGAGAGAGCCAAGAGAGTTGAGAAGTATGCTTCATGGGGAAAGCTTCAATTCGTATATTTGATATTTGAGGAGAAAGCATTTATTTGTCAAACACTAGGCTAGATGCTGAAGCTACAAGGTGGTGTAAGACAAGCTCCCTACCTTCAAAGAGCTGACATTTACACCAGGGAAAGAAGAAATATTAATAAAATGGTAAATGACTACACACAGTGACATATGCTTACTGTCAAATGAGTGGTACAGATAACAAGTGCAAGAGAAGCTCAGGAAGGGGGCACTGTGATAGGAGCAGTCTGAGGAAGTTTTATAAAAGATATTGTACTTGTGCTGAATATAGAAGACAGGGGTAATAACAGTGGAATCACTACTATTTGTTAACTGTTTACCTTGTGCTTATCATATCATTTCATCACATAGTTTAATCCTCAAAAATGATATAGATACAGAAGAGGAGATGAAGGCTTGGAGAGATGAAATGTGTTACACAAAGTTATGCGGTTGGGAAGAAATAGAACTGAAATACCAACCCAGGTTTAACTCAAAAGATCATACTTTTAATAACTTCTCTACAGGGAGGTACAAGACGTTATAGGAATTGAAAGTAAGGAATAAATTCTAAGGGCATGCAAGTGAAGATATAGTAACAGCAGATTTAAAAACTAATCTAGAGCCTAATAAAAAAAATAGTAATACTGACATAGAGTTACCATGTAGTAGGCATTATTCCACGCATTTTACATAAATATATTTAATTCTCCAACAATCCAACCAAGTAAGTACTATTATTATCCCCGTTTTACAGATGGGGAAATTAGGTGACACTACTAGTGAGTGGCAGAGCTGAGATTTGAACTCAGGCATTCTGACACCACAATCCATGCTCTTAAGCTGTATATCACTTCACCTTTTTTTTTTTTTTTTGAGATAGAGTCTCACTCTGTCGCCTAAGCTGGAGTGTAGTGGCACATCTCGACTCGCTACAAGCTCCACCTCCCGGGTTCAGGCCACTCTCCTGCCTCAGCCTCTCGAGTAGCTGGGACTACAGGCACCCACCACCACGCCCAGCTAATTTTTTGTACTTTTTTTTAGTAGAGACGGGGTTTCACTGTGTTAGCCAGGATGGTCTCAATCTCCTGACCTCGTGATCTGCCCGCCTTGAGGTCCCAAAGTGCTGGAATTACAGGCATGAGCCACTGCACCCAGCCAAAGGTTAAGTCTTAGGAGAGGAATATGTATAAAGAAATAGGAAGGTGTTAAAATGAGGAAGAGAATGAATGAGACAAAGCCAGGCCAAGGAACCAGCTTTAGGGGCACACACAATTGGATATAAAAGAGTGGAGAGGCCAGGTGCAGTGGCTCACGCGGGTAATCTTAGCAATTTGGGAAGTCAAGGCGGGCGAATCACCTGAGGTCAGGAGTTCAAGACCAGCCTGGCCAACGGGGTGAAACCTGTCTCTATTAAAAATACAAAAATTAGCTGGGCGTGGTGGTGCATGCCTGTAATCCCAGCTACTTGGGAGGCTGAGGCAGGAGAATCACTTAAACCTGGGCGGCAGGGGTTGCAGTGAGCTGAGATCGCACCACTGCACTACTGTCTGGGCAACCCTGTCTCAAAAATAAAAATAAAAATAAAAAAGAGGAGAAATGTTGGCAAAGGAAATGTAGTGGTGGGCCACCGAAAGGCACTACACAGAGATTCTTCCATCAGCAGAACAAACATTGCTAAGAAGAAAATATGAAGTCAATAAAACTGAAAGAATATTGGTTGTCTTGGAGAGAGCAGTCTTAGGGATGGAAGTCAAAGCTCAAGATGTTAAGAAGAGAATGGGAGAAGAAGATGTGGGCACAGTGAGTGTGAACCACACATTTTAGGAGATTGACAGTGAAAGGAGAAAAAGAAAGGACATGAGCTAACAGTGTCAGCAAGGTCCAATAAGGCCAGTCTCTCAGTTCTCCTTCCTGCCCTCAGGGACTTGGACATAGAAAGATATTCCACACCTTTCTTCCGTAATTTGAGCCCCAGGGTCCCAGAGAAGTCTCTCCTTGTAGGTGGATGAACAGAAGCTGGAGTTGTGCAGTGGTGCAATCACAACTTACTGTAGCTTTGATTTTCTGGGCTCAACTGATCCTCCCTTCTCAGCCTCCTGAGTAGCTGGGACTATACATGTGTCAGCTAATTTTTTTTTTTTTTTTTTTTTTTGTAGAGATGGGCCCTCACTATGTTGCCCAGGCTGGTCTTGAACTCTTGGCCTCAAGCAATCTTCCTGCCTCAGTCTCCCAAAACACTGGGATTATAGGCATGAGCCACCGTGTCCAGCTATCCTTCTTTTTTGTTGTTGTTGTTTTTTTCTTAAGACAGAGTCTTGCTCTGTCGCCCAGGCTGGAGTGCAACGGCATGATCTCGGCTCTGCAAACTCCCCCTCCCAGGTTCAAGCGATTCTCCTGCCTCAGCCTCCTGAGTAGCTGGGATTACAGGCATGCGCCACCACACCCGGCCAATTTTTGTATTTTTAGCAGAGATGGAGTTTCACCATGTTGGTCAGGCTGGTCTTGAACTCCTGACCTCATGATCCGCCCGCCTCGGCCTCCCAAAGTGCTGGGATTACAGGCATGAGCCACTGCACCCGGCCCCAGCTGTCCTTCTTTATGTATTGTTGCAAATTGTAGTTTATTACTAGATAGTGCTACAGGTATGCTGTTTCATGCTGCTGAGCTTTTCCATTTGTTTATCTCTTCATATTCTCCAAGGTTCCATTCAAATTCCCCCTCTTTTGAGGCCTTCTCTGGCCCCAGTCTGAGACTCTGCTCTGTGTCCCCACAAACCTCACTCCCACCCTATCATAGCACCTACTGCACTCTCCTGTAATCGCTAGCATTTTTATCATTCTCACATAGACCACGTGCTCTTGTGGGAAGAGGGCAGGGCTTTCATTGCTGGCTTCCCAATGCCAAACACAGTGCCTGACATAGAGTAAGCACCTGTAAATGTTTATTGAATAAAGAAGTAAATAAAAGAAAGTAGGATTATAAGGCATCAAGCTGTACTTTATTTATCCATTCAGTTCATCTGTCATCCTATAAGAACAAGCTCAGAACTGGGCTTCCAGTAGCACTTGACTTTAAGGGTGCATATCACGTCAAGTTCCTTACCTGCAAGGTACAGTTTTGTTAGTCTTTAAAATAGCGATTTTAAACTTTCAACATATGCTTTGAAAGAGAAGTGGAAGTAGAAATAAGCATTTTTATCACTTTTCACAGATACGGAAATAAGTCAGCAGTGGAATAATCGTAAGAACCTCATCTCTCTTGCTCGTTCTCTTTTTTTTTTTTTTTTTAAGACAGAGTCACTCTCTCGCACAGACTGGAGTGCAATGGCATGATCTCAGCTCACTGCAACCTCTGTCTCCCCAGTTCAAGCAATTCTCCTGCCTGAGTCTCTCCAGTAACTGGGAGTACAAGTGCATGCCACCATACCCAGCTAATTTTTCTACTTTTAGTAGGGACGGGGCTTCACCATGTTGGCCAGGCTGGTCTCGAACTCCTGATCTCAGGTGATCGACCTGCCTCGGTCTCCCAAAGTGCTGGGATTACAGGCGTGAGCCACCACACCGGGCCAGAAGCTCATCTCTTATACTTAGGATCTCAGGGTCTCCCAAGTTGAATAGTTTGCTCAGTCTGTGCTGGGTTTCTAGGTAAGAATGATCTGTGACTCTTTGTTTTTTGTTTTTTGGAAAAAATTTATTTATTTATGGCCAGGCGCGGTGGCTCATGCTTATAATCCCAGCGGTGGCTCATGCTTGTAATCCCAGCACTTTGGGAGGCCAAGGTGGGTGGATCACGAAGTCAGGAGTTCAAGACCAACCTGGCCAAGGTGGTGAAACCATCTCTACTAAAAATACAAAAATTAGCCAGGCGTGATGGCAGATGCCTGTAATCCCGGCTAATTGGGAGGCTGAGGCAGGGAATTGCTTGAACCTGGGAGGCGGAGGTTGCAGTGAGCTGAGATCGAGCCACTGCACTCTAGCCTAGGTGGACAGAGTGAGACTCCATCTCAAAAAAAACAAAAACATAAACAAAAAAACCCCAACATTTATGTATTTATATAAGTTTATGGGGTATGAGTGTAATTTCAGTACATGCATAGACTTTGTAATGGTCAGAATTTTCAGGGTATTCACCACCCAAGTAATGTATATTATACTCATTAAGTAATTTCTTTTTATTTTTCCCTAGGGCATAGATCCTGACTATTAAGTAATTTCTCATCCTCTACCCCACTGCCATGATCTGTGACTCTGTTAACCCCTCCATCGGCCTTCTGCACATATGTACACCATAACTGGCTCCTATTCTCAGAATTCAATACTCTGCCCTGGGCAAAACTGTCCCCATGCCAAACACATATTTGCCTGCAAAAACATCACCCAAATACTATCACAAATCTTCTGTTAGGCTGGGCTCTTTCCCAAATTGGCTCATTCTCATCTGCAGATCAGAATCCGAACCACCAGAGGCTACATGTCTTTCTTATAGAAGCTTGCAACAAAGAGCAGAGGGGTTGGGAATCACGATATAGAAAGTAATTTGGGGTCAGGCACAGTGGCTCACACCTGTAATCCCAGCACTTTAGGAGGCTGAGGCAAGTAGATCACTTGAGTTCAGGAGTTTGAGACTAGCCTGGGTAACATAGTGAAATCTTGTCTCTACAAAAAATACAAAAATTAGCTGGGCATGGTGGCGTGCACCTGTGGTCCCAGCTACTCGGGAGGCTGAGGTGGGAGGATCGCTTGAGCCACAGGTGGAGGTTGCAGTGAGCCAAGATTGCGTCATTGCACTCCAGCCTGGACAACGGAGAGAGACCCTGTCTCAAAAACAAACAAACAACCCCTCCACCAAGAAAACCCCAACTTTGTTAGTTTGTGTTTATTTGTTCTGTTTTCTTTAACCATGTGAAATTAGCTAAAATAATTATTTCTATGGTATCTATTCCCTGATTCTTGGGCATTCAAATATATGTGAGGTAGCACATAACTCCAGTTCTGTCCATCTGTAAACACAATGGCCAAGTCAGGTTTTCCAGGTAACTAGGCTGTACTTTTCTGCCGATTAGTAAATTTTAAGGTAGTTGGGCATCTGGCTCCACTTAGTGCTGAAATGTCATAGTGCAGCCGGGTTACAGTTCTATAGCCATAGAAATTAAGGAAAGGGTGAACTATAGGTCACTTTTTAAAAAACTATTTTTAGAGATAGGATCTCACTCTATTGCCCAGGCTGGAGTGCAGTGGCAGCCCTGAACTCCTGGGCTTAAGTGATCCTCCCGTTTTAGCTTCCCAAGTAGCTAGGACTACAAGCATGTGTCACCACATCCAGCTAAGTTTTGTATTTTTTGTAGAGATAGGATCTCGCTATGTTACCCAGGCTGATCTTGAACTCTTGGCCTCAAGAGATCCTCTCACCTCAGCCTCCCAAAGTGCTTGAATTATAAGCATGAGCCACTGCACCCAGCCTACAGGTCACTTTTCTAAGACAGATAGGTGACAATTACAGACAATCTGAGAAGTTGATCAAATCATATAGTGTTTGTGCTGAAAATAATAAAAACTAGGGGCAAGGCCTATGAGAACAGAACTGAGTCAAGAGAGAGAGGAGAAGCTCTGGCCTTCTCTGATAAATCAGTTTGAGTTCCTGGTCTGTATTCTTTGCTTTCTAGATAGTATTACAGATCCTTTTAAAATCAAGTGTCCTAATACCACTGCAAGACTGTATGGAGAAGGGAAGAGGGCCCAGAGAGAGTCTAGAATCAGAAGCTGGAGGTTTTAGGTGGTATCATTATGTTAGCCCAAATTTTGAGTTTACTATACACAAAAAATTTAATGATAAATTATTGGACTAGTTTAAATTTGCTCAACCATGAAGGGGCCCTGTCTGTCATTAACAGACATTTTTTTAAAAGGACTACTGATATACTATGTTCAATTTCTTTCAAACATTGCACCACAAAACACATATTTGGTCTCCATTGCTGTTCTTTATCCATCAAGAATTGGGTCAAGTCAAACACTAAAGTTTGGGTACATAATGAGACATCAGACTCTCAAAAAGAAAGAGAGAGAGAAACAAGGAAACAGGCCATTCAAAAAAGAGGAAAACCACTTCTCCGTGGATCTTGGTTTTCAATTCACTCTGTCCTTTCCTGGCTCCTACATAAATATCTCTGTATTCACAATTTTTTTTTTGAGACGGAGTCTCACTCTACAACCCAGGCTGTAGTGCAGTGGTGCGATCTTATCTCACTGTAATCTCCGCCTTGTGGGTTCAAGCAATTCTCTGCCTCAGCCTCCTCAGTAGCTGGGAATACAGGTGCCCACCCGGCTAATTCTTTTGTGTTTTTAGTAGAAATGGGGTTTCATCCTCTTGGCCAGGTTGGTATTGAACTCCTGACCTCGTGGTCCACCCGCCTCGGCCTCCCAAAGTGCTGGGATTACAGGCATGAGCCACCACACCTGGCCTTGTATTCATATTATTTATTTATTTAATTTTTATTTTTTTGAGACGCAGTCTCGCTCTGTCACCCAGGCTGGACTGCAGTGGCACGATCTCGGCTCACTGCAAGCTCTGTCTCCCAGGTTCATGCCGTTCTCCTGCCTCAGCCTCCCGAGTAGCTGGGACTACAGGTGCCCGCCACCAGGCCTGGCTAATATTTTGTATTTTTAGTAGAGACGGGGTTTCACCATGTTAGCCAGGATGGTCTTGATCTCCTGACCTCGTGATCTGCCCGCCTCGGCCTCCCAAACATTATTACACTCACTTAAATCTTAGATTCCAGTTTGATTTGAGAAAGTCTTTTTTTTCCTTTCCTTTCCTTTCTTTTTTTTTTTTTTTTTTTGAGGCAGTCTCTCGCTCTGTCGCCCATGCTGGAGTGCAATGGCGCGATCTTGGTTCACTGCAACCTCCGCCTCCCGGGTTCAAGTGATTCTCCTGCCTCAGCCTCCCGAGTAGGTGGGACTACAGGTGTGTGCCACCAAGCCCGGCTAATTTTTTCTTGTGTATTTTTAGTAGAGACAGGGCTTCACCGTGTCTCAATCTCCTGACCTTGTGATCTACCTGCCTCGGTCTCCCAAATTGCTGGGATTACAGGTGTGAGCCACCATGCCCGGCCAAGAAAATCTTTTTTTTTTTTTTTTTTTTTTTTTTTTCAGGTAGGGTCTCACCCTGTTGCCCAGGCTGGAGTGTAGCAGTGTGGCCCATGTTACTGCAACCTCCGCCTCCTGGGCTCAAGGAATCCTCCCACCTCAGCCTCCCAAGTAACTGGGACTACAGGCGCACAGCACCATGCTTGGCTAATTGTTGTATTTTTTGTGGAGACAGGGTTTTGCCATGTTGCCCAGGCTGGTTTCAAACTCCTCGGGCTCAAGCGATCCTCTAGCTTCTGCCTCCTAAAGTGTCGGGATCACAGGCATGAGCCACGGTGCTCAGCCTGAGATGGTCATTTTAAAATTATTTTTTTCTTTAGCTGCAGGTTCCATAAATGATAGGGTAGGTATCATTCTCCTCAAGAGCTGGTACTAAATCTGTTACTTCCCAAGTAGAGCTTGCAGCATGTATTCTTTGTATGTAATGGGTACTCCATTAATCTCCTGACTGATGAACAGGAGGACGACACTGAGCAAATCAGCAGACTCTTCAACTTGAATTGTTTCTACATAATAGTTTGTGTTGATTCAGGAAACATTACATGGCTTTGGAGAAAAAAATAATTTGATCCTGGCATATTTTTATTTTAATAGACACAAAGCTTTCATTTTATGTCTGAAAGACAGAGGGGTCATGCTTATTACCAGTATAATTTTTGGGTTTTCTGAATGAATGGAGTTATAGAAATGAGGCCGCATCTGAGTAAATACATTAATCCAGTTCCAGGCTCAGTGTTTTGGCTAGTACAATTTCAATTGTTCATTGTGATTCCTTAAATAGGCCTCCCTGTGTAATCACGAAAACATTTTCTTAACAACCACTACCAAATAATTAAAGGGATAGGATACAGTGCCCTTGTGCTATGATACAAAGATAACACTATTACATTTATACAAAATTTTATAGTTAACAAAATACTTTTCCATCTTATGACACCTTAATCATCTAATCTTTGTGACTCCATGATATAAATATTACTACTATTATCACCCATTTTACAGATGAGTAAACTGAGACTTAGAGAGGTCAGGTAACTCGTGCAAAAAAAACCCAAAAAACAAAAAAACAAAAAACAATCCCTGTCCACTTAAGTCCCATCCTTTCCCCCTTGTTGGTATATTTGTCATGCCTTGATCCTTCAGTGTAATTTGGGAGAATTATAATGTTTAGATAATAAAAATAAGGAAAAAAAAGTTAAAATGCCAACTGAGGAAGAAAATTAAATAAAAATATAATTTTAATTAATTTAAAGAATATAATTAATAAACAGCTTCCTAGATGACAGTGTCTATGTAGACTTATAAAAATGATCTAAAAAGAAAAGAAAGAGATGTAAGTGTATCGAAAGGACACAGAGCTAACCTGAACAAGCTCCTAATAGCAAAAGCTGGAATAATTTGATCAACAAAACCATATAATTGGTTGGGCATGGTGGCAGCTCATGCCTGTAATCCCAGC